>NC_079212.1:27028789-27189877 GCF_029633865.1 Lampris incognitus | reverse complement strand
GACATTTTACGTCACTAGGACCAGGCTTTGGTCCCCAATGAGGACTACTGGTCCCAGCAAGGCTAGTGTTTGTACCAGAATAGGTCTCCAAAAGGCAACACAAACATGCACACACACACAACACACACACACCTTAGAGGATTCATTCACTCAGAAATTTCACAGCGGTGGCTCCACAGGACAGCGAGTATGGCGTGGAGGCGAACAGAGGAGAAATGGCTGTTGAATGAATGCTCGCGAGTGGGTTTTGGCGGCGAATGGCAGACAGAGACGTGGTAATGGATCCGCCTGGCTCCCTCCTTGCAGCGGCTGACCAGACTGCAATCTCCTGGGCCCACTGTTCACACATTATTGTTTCTCATTTCACGTGTCACAAGAAATTAAAACATGCCTGTCGAGTCCTAGGCCCCGGGAGCTCCGCCTCCACCCGCCATACACACACGCATACGTTTTCCAGCCCAAAACCCGCCCACACTCTTACTCCCCCAGTCCAATTCCCAGAGAAGGTCACACGCATTTCTCACTTTCATCGTCTTTATCGCTCAGCGACAGCAAATACAAGGTGGACGAGCATTGTGTAATGTAAGCAGCTACATTAGCAAGGTGGACTGACAGAGGGAGACTTGAAGACTAGGGGGGAAGGAGGGGAGACAAAGACGATGTGTCCTTTTACTTTTTTCCCCCCGCTTGTTTTCATCCTCCTCACAACAGCAGCAGCTGCACAGACAAGACAAAAAAAAAAAAAAAACCCAACCTAACTCCAGGGAAGAGTCAGGCAGAGGGTAGAAGGCAAGGGGGAAAAAAAACTACACCACATGAAATAAAGCAGCATTGTGCATTGTTTCATATACCGTTTCTTACAAGCCTGCGGTTGATTAGAGGAGAAGAACGAGCTGTTAAACATGGACAGAGAGAGAGGGAGAGAGAGAGAGAGAGAGAGAGAGAGATGCTGTTTCTCTGAGTAAGGGTCTCTGAGGGCTGCCAGAGGTGTGGGTGAATCTGCTGCCTGTGAGAAAGCTGTCTCATTGAGAAGTGAAATTTAAACTCCTGCTGTCAGGAGAAAAAACATTTTTCTTTTTTTTCCTTTTGGTGGTGGGGCTTTCATTATACCGAGTGCCAAGCGTCTGTGTGCTTGTGTAAGCGTGTGCATGGAGGCGAGGGCATGATGCGTGTGTGCAGGTGTGTACGTTAGCGCGATAGGAAGCCCGATACCACCTTCCACTCCTTATTAAAGTCGGATGTTTGCAGGGAGTGCGTTTTGCAGCATGCAAAGCGTTTGGCTTTGTGCCGCGCATAAAAGAGGCAGGTGAAACACTGACAGTCCTCTCCTCGGCTGAACCGCTATGGTGAAATCTGTACGCTTAACAAAGCATCCGCAACCTTGACGAGAGATCCATCAGTGTTTCCCATGCATAGGCTCTATGTTGGCAGGCTGCCCAGGAAGATCTGTACACACCCAGCATGATAAAAAAAAAAGTTTTTCAATTTTCATATCAAGTTTAAGACATTGACATCACATCACACAGACCTGGGTGCGCAGCAGAACGCTGAAGTGTCTTTATGCATGCTCAATAATCCAGGTAGGAAAAGCAAAGAAAGTTGAATCAGTTCATCTGGATACAACGTTTATTGGTCTGGTGGCCTGTCCAGGGTGTCTCCCTGCCTCCAGCATCCCCGCGACCCCGGGTAAGGATTAGCGGTTTGGATAATGGATGGATGGATGTTTCATCACCCATCTAGTAAGTGACCTCTTCAGTCTCAACTGACTGCAGGTATCCCCACCCTTATAAACAATACAGTGGCATAACGACTGAAAACAACGATCGGTTTCATATGCAAATTGCCATGAGCATTAACTAGAGTTTCTGCCCCCCCCTGCCTTTTCTCCCCAATTGTATCTGGCCAATTACCCCACTTGTCTGAGCCGTCCTGATCTCTGCTCCACCCCCTCTGCCAATCCAGGGAGGGCTGCAGACTATCACATGCCTCCTCCAATACAAGTGGAGTCGCCAGCCGCTTCTTTCTACCTAACAGTGAGGAGCTTCACCAGTGGGACGTAGCGCGTGGGAGGATCACGCTATTTCCCCCAGCCCCCCCCCCACACACACACACACCAAACGGGCGCCCCGACCGACCAGAGGAGGCGCTAGTGCAGCAACCAGGACACATACCCACATACGGCTTACCACCCGCAGACATGGCCAATTGTGCCTGTAGGGATGCCCAACCAAGCTGGAGGTAACATGGGGCATTAACTAGTTACAATGGCCACGTGTACTAATCACAGAGGATTGGTGAATGGTTGCAATCACAGCATTGTAAAATGGTGAAAGATGTTCTCTTAGCTCCCCCCCCCCCCCCGGTTCAAGGATGGTCGTACCTTCCTCACATACACATGGCCTCTTTGACTCCCCGTTCAAACCAGCGTTCCTCCCTCTCAAGGATGTGCACATCCTCATCCTTGAAAGAGTGGCCACTGGCCTGCAGATGGGTGTAGACTGCGGAGTCCTGGCCTGACGAGTTAGCTCTTCTGTGTTGTGCCAACCTCTTCGCCAGCGTCTGTTTGCTTTCCTCGATGTAGAAGTCGCAGCAATCCTCCTGGCACTTAACAGCATTCACTATATTGCTCTGTTTGAGTCAGGGGACCCGATCCTTGGGGTAGACCAATTTCTGGAGCAGCGTGTTTTGGGATTTGTAACCAACTGAGACGCAGTGTTTGGAAAATGTGCATTTCAACTGTTCCGACTCTCCTGCCACATACGGAATCACCAGCGGTTTACGCTTAGGCAGCTGTTGTCCTTCTCTCTTCGATCGGCTGGTGCACTGTTTGGGCATCTTCCCGGCTTTGACAAACGCCAAGATAACCACACTTAACCAGGGCCTGTTTAATGTGGTATTTCTTCCCTTCCCCGGCAGTAACATCCCCACTGACACAGTGGTGACTTAACCTATTCTTAACCTGTTGGTAGGCAGTATTGAACATCACATTCAGAACACTATGGATTGTGTGGATAAGGTGAGGGACATCATTATGGAGGGAGATGAAACAATGGTCTCTTAAGATGTTAAGTCTCTCTTCATGTGTGTTCCTTTCACAGATAAGGATGTGTACATCCTTGATAGGGAAGAATGCTGATTTGAACAGGGAGTCAAAGAGGCCATCTATGTGAAGAGGGAACGCCCATCCCTGAACCGGGGGTGGGGGGTCTAAGAGTACATCGGTTGCCATCTTACAATGCTGTGATTGCAAACATTCCCAAATTCTCTGTGAATAGTACACATGGCCATTGAAACTGTAGTTAATGGTCACGGCAATTTGCATATGAAACCGATTGTTGTTTTCAGTCATTATGCCACTGTACTGTTCATGAGGGTGGGGATACCTGCAGTCAGCTGAGAGACTGAAGAGGTCACTTAGATGAGTGATAAAACGTTTCTCTCTCAATAAACGTTGTGTTCAGATGAACTGATTCAACTTTCTTTGTTTGAGAAATCTAAAGGGTTGCTGTTTTTTCGGGCTCACAGACTACACATCCAGATCCATGTATTTGTCATCTATGGTGACATGAATAACGTTATTGGATCCTGTCTGCCAATCGTTCTGCCTTTGAAATACATTTGAAAATAAGAATATTGGCGCACTCTAGTAGCCGAATGATTATCGCGCATGCCACGCAACTGCAATGTGCCTGGTTCGATTCCAGCCAGTGACCTTTGTTGCATGTTGTCCTTATCGCTCTCCCCTTGTTTCCTGTGTGCCATTTTACTATCCTCTATCCATTAAAGGCAAAAATGCAACAAAAAAAGATATTTAAAAAAAACAAACAAAGAAAATAAGATTATTTATATATGTAGCTGCCGATCCGGGGAGGGCTGCAGACTATCACATGCCTCCTCTGATACATGTGAAGTTGCCAGCCGCTTCTTTTCCCCTGACAGTGAGGAGTTTCGCCAGGGGGATGTAGCACATGGGAGGATCACGCTATTCCCTCCAGTTCCCCCTCCCCCCGGAACAGTTGCCCTCACCGACCAGAGGAGGTGCTAGTACAGTGACCAAGACACATATCCACATCCAGCTTCCCACCCGCAGACACGGCCAATTGTGTCTGTAGGGACGCCCGACCAAGCTAAGGCTAACACAGGGATTCGAACCACGGATCCCCATGTTGGTAGGCAACAGAATAGACCACTGCACCACCCGGATGCCCCCTTTCTGCTCCTTTTTGCCCTGGCTAAACACAACTCTATCCTTCTCTCACTAAGATGTATGACTAATTTCTTTTTTCTTTTTCTTTTTTTGCATGGTGATGCTGGTCACGTGGCTCGGGTCCTGGGCTGTTCCAGTGGCATCTGACACTGCTTGGCATCCTTCTCATCATATTCTTCATATATTTTATACATCTGTTATCCTCTTTCAATGTTGTATTCTGTAAATTGTGTAAACACAACATCCATTGCATGTCCGTCTTGGGGGAGAGATCCCTCCACTGTTACTCTCCTGAGATTTCTTCGTATTTTTTCTCCCTGTTAAAGGTTTTTTTTGTTTTTTTTTTAGGGAGTTGTTCCTTATCTGATGTGAGGGTCTAAAGACAGGACATTATGTTGCTGTAAAGCCCCTTGGGGCAAATTTTTAATTTGTGATATTGGGCTATATAAATAAAACTGACTTGACTCTGGCAAGACAAAGACCAAGCTGAGATCACGCAATTGTTGGCAAGTGAATACAAAGGGGACAGAAATCGACACTGCCTATGTCTGCAGCTGTGGTTGTCCCTTAGTGTGAATTTTCTCTTGTGCAGTCTTCATCTTTCGACTTGATTAAATTAAAGTTTGTCTCTTTCAGGTATAAAACAGATCCAAGAAAAAAGCTGAAAGGAAAGCATCTGACTGCTTACCAAATAATTTCAATGAATGGACCAACACTTGAAGCATCCCTGTAGATCAGTTTAGGGACTTTAGAAGTTTTTTTGCAAACCCCCCCAAAATATCCAGTGCTCTCAGAAAGAGTGCCAACCTTTGTACAAACTAGATTACTTTTAGAGTTTTGCTTTTTTTTTGTCCATTTTGTGCTCTGATATGGATATAGTTATCTTGATATTTATGTATATATGTAGATAAACATCTCAAATTATAAACACACACACACACACACACACACACACACACACACACACACACACACACACACACACACACACACACACACACACACACACACACACACACACAACAAAAAGCACTGGGCCATTCATAAACCTTTGTTTTACTTGTCGCTACCACTTCGCCTGCCATTCTCATTGTCCATAAGCAGCTGAGATGAATCAAGCAGGCTTGCAAACCGGCTAAATCCGCCCAGTTGGAATTACTTGAAATATGACAAGCACTTAATCATGTCATCATCAGTGGTGCCCGCTTATGTTTTACTAAAGAGGCAAAAGGAGCTTTTGGGTGGTTAAGAGTGGAATGAGCTAATTTTTGCAAGGAAACAAGGCCTAGGTGCTGCCATGCCAAATAGCATTTGCTCTATTTGAGAAGGCAGGTGGAATAGGGAGAAGAGGAGGGGGGGGAGTATTTGGCCTCCTGGAACGCTGCTACGCCCCAGCCTGGGTTAAGTGACGGAGAATCCTACGGTGAACTTGTCTAGCAGAGTGCTCACAAGGGAGAGAGATAGATAGGAGAACATCGGGGGTGGGGGTGTGAGGGGGGTCTCCTCCTCCTCCTCCTCCCCTGTATTTGTCTGTCCATCCCAGGAGGCACCACAACAACAAAGGGGGAGAGGCGATAGAGGACAGCTCTGCGGCCATCCACAGACAAAGAACAGGCAGAAAGGACAAGTTTACAGGTAAACAGTGAAGGAGCAGCTGGCTGGGAACTGAAGCCAGCTCCAGTTTCAAACAGTCAATCTTCAGCCACACTATCCTCCACAACAACAAAGAGCAGGAGTGGTAGTGCTGCAGCAAAGCATTCAGCATTCATTCGGCCCAGCGGCGTAAAAAGGCCTATGCAACTGTATTGGCTTGGCAGCTCTGTTAATACACGAGCGGGAGGTTACTAAAATTGCTAAAATTCACACCCCTACTTATTGAATGTCATGTAAAAGGCTTGCTGTGCTACTGCACAGACATTAGCACAAATAAATAAAAAGCAAAGTATGCACAGTGAGATTTAACCTGACTTTCAACCATACAAATGATCACACAATGCCTTTTCAGTATGGGCGGCTGATGACAGGAGTAATTTTCCAAGCCACTGATTTCAAACGAAAAAAAGCACTTGAAGATGACACAGAAAGACAACTTCATTGTCATCTGAGACAGGATCTATGAAATCAATGTAAAGAGATCAATGCTGTCTGTCTCTCTCTGTCTCTCTCTCTCTCTCTCTCTCTCGTGTGTGTATGTATTAATAGATATACACGCGCGCGCACACACACACATCACTTTACATAAGCAGCAGTAATAACCATCACAAAGGCCATCTTCTAGCTCACCGACGTACTGTGCAGGACTCCAGACGCCTTCGGGCAACAAAGCTTCTTTCACTCCATCACTGGAACAGTCACATACACAACTTCACACACACACGGAAGGAGGAGGAGGGGGTTTTGTGGATATGGAGGTGGAAGTTAGGGGAGGGGGAGAAAACACCTCAGGCGAGCCACAGCCAGAGAGGAGAAAGACAGGAGTGGTGGAGTGAGTGAGTGAGAGAGAGAGAGAGAGAGAGAGAGAGAGAGAGGAGAGAGAGAGGAGAGAGAGAGAGAGAGAGAGAGAGAGAGAGAGAGAGAGAGAGAGAGAGAGAGAGAGAGAGAGAGAGAGAGAGAGAGAGAGAGAGAGAGAGAGAGAGAGAGAGAGAGAGAGAGAGAGAGAGAGAGAGAGAGAGAGAGAGAGAGAGAGAGAGAGAGAGAGAGAGAGAGAGAGAGAGAGAGAGGGAGGTTTTGCAGGCAGTAAGCGGAGCGTCTTCATTACACTGTAGCAGCAGGTTTGGGCACTGCCTGGCCAATGCACTGTAGTAGCCAGGGCAGCTCATCCTCTCTGTTAATGAGGATTTTCGCTGCTTCATTTTTGGGGCAAGGGGCAGGATGTTGCAGACTTGATTGCCTTTTATTTTCCCATCCTAACGGCCAGGCTGCCTCCACCACTTTATTAGCGGGAGATCCTGCAGATTTATAGCTACGTGGCAAACATCAATTTCGATAATTACAAGAAAAGTGTTAGTGAGAACACAATGAAATGCACCCTGCCTCCCCCAACTCCTCCTCCATCACAGACCATCGCACCTGCCCCTCCTCCACGGATCTCATTTCCATAGACGTGCCCTTTTCATGATCGCATATAATAGACATGTTAAAACACACACACACTCGGTGTGAACACACATTTTGCTCTGTCTCACTTAGCACTTCAAACAGCTTACATCCAGTATCTGCCCTGAATGGCAGAATAAACACGGTGAAAGTCATATTTACATTAAACGTTCAAAGCACAGCACATGTGGCATGCTGCAAAACACTAGAGATGAAGATGATCACTGTGTGGAGCAATTAAACCAGGCTAGATATCGTACAAACACCTATCAGAAAAGGGCTGAAATAAATGCCAGTAAAAGCATGGGAATTCTAAGGCTGGAGCAGCTTTGGAAATATGTTGAATTACAACAACAAGGCCTTTTATCTGTTCACCAAGGCAACATTTCTCACATGACATCATGCCGGGAATGAGATTTCACCAGTTGCTTGTGTGAACGCCTGTCTGAGACAACAGCCAGGGATGCAACACAATCACGGCGACAGAGTTCAGAGCAAAAGAAACAACAGCTCCAGAGCAGGCAGGCAAGGCTTTCATTTGAATAAAATCAATAATTGTGTTGACTTGCAGTGCATTGCCTTCCTGTCTTCTCATCTCACTTGCTAATGTTTCTTTCATGAGCGGGCCCAGCGCTGGTGACATTATAGCTACAGCACTTCCACAAGTCCCCAATGGATGGGTGAAAATGGTTGCCGTAAAACACAATTAGTACGGTCCATATGGCTGCTAGTGGAGGAGGAGGAGAAGGAGGAGGAGAAGTCTCGAGTGGTCCCTATGGAGGCTCATTCTTTTGTTACCTTAAAGATCAAACTGCTGTCATAATAATGGGACCATTTCAATTCAGAAAACCTTAGTTTGCAAAGGGCAGCACTGGCTCAATAGAGCCCAAGATTTCAAAATGTCTCTTTGGCAAATAAACTGACCAGGCTAGGCTGATGGCATAATCAATAACTCCTTCATCGTGATTAATGGTGGATTTCGGATAATGGGGAAATTTTATGTGAGGGGAGCGCTCCTTCCTCATTTCATTGCTCAGCTTTATTGACGAGTTAGAAAACCTCCTTTCTGACCAATGGCGTGCGTTGTTAGCAGCAGCACTGAAAAATGGAGCAATATGTTCAACCTATGTAAACTGGAACCAGGAGAAAAAGATTTGCCGTGCTTTAGCCACACATCATTCACTGATAGTTCTGTTTTTCCCGGCCTGACAAGCATTTTCTTGCCTGAGAAACGCAGACACCTTTTACTGAGTAGAAGCGAACAACAGCTTGAGGCAACAGATTTATTACAAATTGATCCATTAGATAGCACTGCTATGCTTCGCTGTTCTCTCTCGCTCTGAAGCTAGAGTCTCTCTCTCTCTCTCGCTCATTCTCTCTCTCTCCCTCTGTCTCCGTAGCTAGAGTGTATCAGAGTGGAAGTGCTACAGTGGCAAATCTAAATCCAATCCACAGAACTCATTTTCTCTGTGCTGCTTGTTCAAACAGGGGTGCAGAGACAAGATGTCCATCTTTAAACCTCGTCAATCTAGCCTCTAGTCCCTCAGCCTGAAGCCAAGGCTCAGTGGGCTAAATAGGTGTACCTAACCTGCAAAGGTGAGCAAGGACATAGTGTACCATGGCTTAATGGTACACAGGAAAGCAGAGAAAGAGTGAGGGACTGAGCTGAGAGAGGGGCAAAACACCACTGGGGTCATTTCCTTATGGCGGCATGACTCACATGCTGCCTCCATTAACACATCAGTCACTGGCCTTGTCTCTGCAGTTCTACAAACACCCACTATACATATATGGGTTCATGTACACTTAAGACTATCAACACACTACCATGATCAATCACATAGCTACTTTCCAGATTGATTTGTGAATATGAGCTGCACAGTTTAAACAGATTTATGTATGACTGGTCCCATCCTGGTTGTTGACAGTATATGTCCAGTATGCATACACTGGATAAGAAAAAAAGCAAAATACCATTTGCCTGAAGAGAGAAACATTGCTTTTGACCTCTTTCTACGAACAAATTAATAAGCTCAAGTCAACTGCATTATTCAACGGCTCGAGGAAGCTCTGTGATAATCATAAGTGATAAGATATTATTATTTATCTTACTTACTATACTGGAAACATTCAAAGTAAAGCTTTAGCCTACTTCTTACCTCCGTTTTGTCTAACATAGCAATAATGTTCCGCTTAGCCTGCAGGTCTATTATTAGCCCAGCTAATGAGTGAAAAAGCAATCGGCGCTGCTGTGTACCAAGGGGCCAATAAGTCCACAGAATCTTCACCTGTCTTGCATCAGTCAATGGCTAACACAAAGCAGGCCCTTTCAGAGCGCAGGGCTTGACAGTTTATGTAGGCTGTTAAACACCAAGTATTTGCAAAGAGAAATTCTGCTGCCAGTGACAACAATAAGCTCTGATAGAAAACTGTACTGACCACACTCCTCTCCTTTATTCACCTCCATCTCTCATTTGCACTCCAGGAGAAATAAAGAGCTGTGAAAGACTACTGACTCCCGCGTAGAGTAAATGTGTGTGCCCCTGAAAAAGGGCATCATCTCAAGACGGTGTAATATTCCAGGAGTTTATGTGCGTATGTACGTGCATGTGTGCGTGCGTGTGTGCGTGTGTCTAAATAAACATCTCCTGGCAGGCAGGCAAGCAGGCAGCTGCAGGGGGTGTGCAGTAAAACACTGGTATGCATTGTGTGTGTTTCTGCACCACTAGCGCCATGCCATGTCATTACATGAGGCAATCTCTTACCTAATCAGCACTGACACACACAGCAGCAACGCACTCCTCTCCTCCCTCTCGCTGTCCTCAGGGGCCAGCCAGCTGATACTACACCATTTCATTTTCCTCTTTCACTGAGAGGGTAAACGGCTGAATGCAATTTTTTTTTCTGAATGCGTCAAATTCCTGTTTGTTGGCTGTGCAAAAGACTAAGCACTTTTATTATTTTTCCAGAATGAGACAGGCCAGCTTTCGAAGGTTACACAATGTGTTTACTAATAAACTAACCGGGCGTTCCCTGTTAATTTTGTTTTTTGTTTTATTTTTTTAGGAATATAACCATGTTTGTGTTCTCACCATCGCTGTTGTTTCATAGGTCCCACAAATGTTAGCCTAGCCTCCATTTCGGGTTTCTACAGACTCCATTGTACAATCACTTTGGTGTCATAAATCACAGAAGACACTGAAACGTAGCAAGTGGGGACAGTTAACTAGCATTAAAGCCACATATAATGTAAACATGTTAAAAATGCAAACACTTTGTTTTGCCCATACCCAAACTCTCAGACCTGCCAAGAGCCTGGCAACACAAGAAATGCAATGTGCCTGATTAGTTGAGACATGAATCCATGCCAAACCAGCCCGAAAAGACACAGACAGCATTTAATGGCGTGTCACAAGCCAACAAGCTTCACCCTGGCGGTGCTCACAGAGAAAACTGATTTGATCACATCTAGTAAATCAAATACCACCAGCACTATGTGGCAAGACGGCTCGCAATTGTTAACACAGATAGTATTTGCCGATACAATCTCCTCGCCACAATTGTGGAGCCGCAGTCCTAGGCCTGAATCAAACGAAGATGAGATATCATGCAGCAATGCTTGGATCTCCTGTTATGAGAGGTGAAGGGAAACTGTCAGGGAACACAAAAACACATCCAGCATCTTGCCTCTGACTTGCTAGGATAAGCTAGGAGAAGGGGGGGAGGCAAAAAAAAAAAAACTGAGCTCGCCTCATTTCTGCCAGTGTGCCCCATGTGTGTCAGTCCAATATCTTAAAACAACACATGCAAGGCACTGCTACAGCCAATTACCCAGCTCTTGGCACGGGAACTGAAAAACATCTTTGCAGAACAATGAAGAGAGCTTGGCTTGTTGTGCGTACTGTCAGTAAGTGCTGACAGATTGTTATTTTTAATGAATATACTGCACTTGAATGGCCCATCAAGAGGTCTTTGAGCGAACATTGCTCCTTTGTTCAGAGCATTAATTTTCTATGTAACCACCAGATATCCACCAATGAATCAGATATCAAACACTGGATGGAAAAAAACTAAATCAGTTCAGCCACGCTGCTCCTCATTATCCAGTGCACTCACGGTGCAATACGCCTGTGTAGCAATGCAAAAACAGTGTAGGGCATTTTCTTGATGAACATCTTGATCTCTGAACATGATTTTGGATATACATAATCATCTCTTATCTGGTTCTAGTAAGCCGGGGTTTCTTTACTTGTCTACTTTTACAGTTGACATGGTTTCATATTGTGACAGAGCCATTTAGTTCCCATACAAAACGAATAAATCAGCCTGATCACCTCACAATGAACCACAATGGGCTGCAAAAAGTAAAAATGTCTCCTTCAAGGGTAGGTTAACCACACAAAGGTGCTGCTGGAAAATATGAAAAATATTATCACGATACTCAATATGTAAGGACAATATCTACTTACATATGCATGCATCCAACTGAGGTTCACTAAATTGAAGTGGTACTATGAAGTATAACATCAAAGCAAAACTAGATTTCACCCTCATATATTTCAAGTCTCATTTTGTGAGAAATTTTAGGTAATAGTCTTTTTATCATTAACATAAACAACAAAATTGTGTATCATGACATCACAATATCTGAATACCATTCTAATATCATTGAAAAAAAAACAATATTGAATTTTGGCCCAGGCCTACACAACAGATATGTTTTTACCATATCTTCAGGCAACACAATGCTTCATTCAGCATGCTGTGTAAAGCAGTGCTGAGACTGGGCTTGGGCTATATAATGAAAAGCAAACTATCTTTCATGACAGTGCATGCTGCAGGCACTATCCAGTGAAAGAATCAGGTGAAAAGCAGCTGGACGCTATTTGTGCACAGCATGTAAACATTGAATTCCCAAGCCTGTGTACGGATAGATCAGCCAACATGGTAGTGTCACAGCCCAGTGAACAAACAGCCTTTCACCAAGGCTCTTCCTTTAAGTTGTCTAGCACTTCATAGGCAATGCCTTCCAGTTCCCACACATCGGTCACAGGGAGCAGGCGTGACTCAATGACACATTAGTCATTAAAGGAAAATAGAACGATTATCACTCATCTCTCTTTTTTTCTGTTACTACAGTCATTCAGCTACACTGTTGTTAAATGGAGTGTATTTTCTGGTATGTAATTCACTTTGCCTTCTGCTGCTCATAAGAATCCATCCAATTTGAAATGCCATAAAAATATTCAAACCTTGACTGATTCTTGACAAAAATAGTGAACATGTGAAATAAACTGGCCTTGTACCATAATAAACCAACACAGCTATGTGATGGGACTGCAGATAATGTGTAACAGGGATGAAGGTGATCACCTCTTAGCGCAATTCTAAATTCCCCTTTCAGCTGCATCAAAAGATTTGTTCGTTTTCAGAAATCACATTCTAATTAGGGGGCTGTTTTGTCAATGCCCTACAAAGTAGCAATCCACATACAGCCAATAATGGAACCCTCCTTTAGGACAAGTTTGCAAGTTTAAAACTTAAAGCGGTAGTTGTCAAAAAAACATTTAAAAAAACCAAACAACAAAAACAGGCAAAAAAAATATGCCATCTGTCTCTACTACTATTCCTATTACTACTACTACTACTACTACTACTACTGTCTCTAATGGAAAAAAAGCCATACACACTTCATTAACCAGAGGTGTAGACCTGATAAACTGTATGAAATGCCTACCTAGCCAGCGATTACCAATTATTTCATACAGTATATGTCTGTTAACTTAAATTTCTACAGCCTAATCCGTTTTTTAGGTCTGTAACATGTAAGAAGTGTTTCTTAATAAAAAAGAAAGCATGGAAAAAGAAAAATAACTGAAAATCGTTAGACATTATAATCATCCTCAATAGCATTACACATTTTCTCTATGATAATGAATACAATATTTATATACAATGAGTATATTACCAATACATTAACAATTAGATATAAGATATTCCAAATGAATTTAATAACTTGCCGTTTTAAACCATCTTCTCTGGCAGTATTTCTGACCTGAGATTTTGGGCCACACACACGCTTGTATTTGCATTTATCTAACATAGATTATGTCAATGAGTTTATGATTGAGGAATAAGGTTCCCTGCAATGACATGATTGATAGCTGCTGTGCAAGACTAGCGGTATGAACTGAGCCCTAAATCACATTATGCATTAAGTTAGAGTCACGGAGCCAAATCACCACCCTCTAGAACTAATGGAGTATTAAAAAAACCCAGAGGAAACCAGGTGATCTCAAACCGGGATGAGTACCTCCAGTAAACATGTCTTTGCTTCATAATGATATGTTATGACGATCTTCCCCAGAGTTATAATACAACTATGTAAAGTACTTAGATCTGCATCTTATGTATGAATGGTGCTATACAACCAAAGTTATTATTATTGTTAGTTATAAAACAAAGACAATCCTAAACCCATCTTTACATTATAGCTCAACTCCATACTTACTATCTCAAATAAAATGACAAATAAAGTGTTCCTGCTTCCTTCCTGGTCCATCTAATACTGTTCTAATTATCTACATTTAATACTTCTATTTGGTTGAAAAGAGCTTAGCCTTTGTGCAGCAGCCATATGATCCTTACCCCTGTCTCATTCAGTTCTGCACACAGTGAACGCTCTATTCATTCGTTATAGCAAGTGTACTATTGTGTAGGTCTAAATGGCCTGTTCGCCTAAAGCATTATAAGTGAGCAGGTCAAGGCTGATACAAAACAAAATGGACACGCCAAACGATCAGAAGCAGACAGTCAAACGAAGTGCAACATAACATCTATATCTTTTAACTAACCAGCAGTGATCAAAATAACAACTCCAGCACCAGTGTCGAATGAGGTGCCAGCGTTCATGTATGGCAACAATTCTCACATTGAGAAAAAGAAAAAAGAAAAAAACATTGAAAGTGCATAGCTTTTTCCACTTGTGTCGAGTCTGCACGAAATGACCGCATATCATTAATTATCTCCCGTAAGAGCTATGTTCAAAACTAAAAATTAGCATTAGTGTAACTCATGAAAAAACATGAACACGTTACACGTTGCTATAAAAACAAAACAAAACCGAAAAAAGTGCAAAGCATTGTGTCCACTATAGTTACACAACACAAACGATATCTACTCTGAATACCGCAAGCGTTTGTCCAAAGTCAACTTGTTGTGTCAAGTCTTAATCTCACCGTTACTTACTCCTGTAGCTATGGTGGCAAGTTTCCCCACAAGGTAAATAAATTCATTCGAACTTCATATCTTCGTTTTATAAGGTTAGCATTATCATCACGTTACATAGTGTGACCTTACAAGAGAAATAAGTTGATGTGTATCCACAAAAAGTATTCCAAATAATAGCAGAGGAATAAGAGTATAATATCACCCAAACAAAGGCAACTTAGCTAGCCACCTAACAGGATAGTGACAATAGCTTGATGGGTACAGTCTACTCCCTGGGAAACAGGCATTGTGCTGAACATTACTAGTTGGAAAATGTACATAGGATGATGAACAGCAATGTTAGCCACTTGCTGAGATTACATGTGCAGTAATATCACAGAAAGAAACCTATTTCGATTGCATCTGCTCTGTTCTAATCTCCGTTATGGGGCCATTATCTCAGGCATTAGACCGCTTCTAGCGTGCTAGCCCAATCAGTGCTATTCATTAACGTTAGCAATGATTCGTGGTAACCAAGCAGCAACAGCAAGTGGCAAACAAGTAGACCGAGCTAGCGACTAGCTAATGCTAATGGCCAAATTAGCTAGCTAGCTAGCCAACGGTTAGGTGTTAGCATTCCAGCGTTAACAAACTATTCCCTCATATTTATCACCTTGTTTTGCGTTTATTGTTTAACACAAAATGCAGAGAAAACTGCTGGCTCCAGCTTGCAACACTTACCTCGAAGAGCTTGTTCTACAACATCAGTGATTTTTTTTTGGATGAAAGACTGCAACAACAAACAATAGCAGCAGCAGAGGCAATTAGCTAACGTTAGTTAGCCAAGTGTCCCCCCCCCACCCCAACAGAGAGTAGGGTTAGTTAGCTTGAGGAGCTACAATGCCACTTGTATTTTTTTTTTCTTGTGCAGATATGACGGACTTAACCACGTTTGATAATGTCATAAATGACAGACTTCAGAATAAGGAGGGAGTAATCGCTGCCGGGATGCTCAGACTAGAGTATGTGAGAGGCACTCAGCATGACAGCATCCTTCATCTTGGGGTGAGAACAGTCGGGGGGTTCTCAAAGTTCCACTGGTAAAATAGCGCCACCTACTGGTATATCTAAAGAATGTGTCACTGCGCCTGATGATGCCAACCGGGTGTCTGTAAAACAGCTCATGCACACATTTTTGCTCGATTAAGTCTATTATATCAGTCAGTTCTTGGGCTGACAATAGTATTGCTCATTTTTGGATAAAATAGAATAGAATAGAATAGAATAGAAAAGAATAAGAAAAGTAACTGAAGTGATGTTTTCAATTGTATTGAGTGAAGTGAAATAATGTGAGGTTCAAAAATAAATACAGGAGTCAGACTAGACAAAACAACACAAGATTTGACTAGACTTGGCTAGAATATACTAGAATAAATAGAACTCCACAGGCAAAATGTCGCTAGTCCACATTAATCTGTACACTTATTTTAAAAATTGACTTATTTTGATTGTACATTCTCAAAAAAATCATCAACCACAAACGTCATTTTTTTAATATCCATAAGAAGGGTAGTGGACAAAACGATGCACTTAGATTCGATCAAATACATTAATTTTACGAAAGCGCTGATGGAGATTAAATTCACGGCATTTGAGTGTGGCAGTACGAGACACTGGAAAACTGTACGCCACATCTTTGACCACTAGATGGCGTCTGTCTCAAAGAGGAGAAACGTAGGCGTTCGGGTTTCTAAGAGCGACGTTTATTTTAGTTTTGGATCTATTTGAAATATCAGTTAACTAACCAGTCAGATTTTATACCCGCTCAAGTTTCAGTTTATTCTACATAGGTCTACTTAATTGTTAGGCTGTGATTTTTTTTTCTAAATTAGGTCTCTTACTTGAATTACTTAATGAAACCCAAACACGTGAAAATTGTATGCACTGCAATGTCGCATATTTGTTTTGCCTCTGTGATTTTCCACTTATCTAAAAAGATAGTGAACTTATGCAAGACTGCACAATGCCCCTCAGAAATAAAACAGTGGGGCCAAGAACTGGTTGGCAATCTAATGTGGTATTGTACCGCTGGTGAATAGACCTACATTCATCTTGGGAAGGCTCAGTACACAGAGCTCACACGCCCATAAAGGAGGCTGTGGATCGTTTTCTTCAGGCCAGAAATGGCGTCCCCTCAGCACTGAGCTCTCAGTGGCACTCCAATTACATCACACACACATCAGACAGACAGGAGCACTTCCTAAGGAGGTCTATTATGAAGCTTTAGACACAGCAGGTATAGTGCCTCTCTCCTTCATCCTCAAGATACCACTGCATTATATCAGTTTTGATATCAACCAAGTGTAGGCTTACCCTTAATCAGTGCAGTGCACTGGGGAAATAACTGGTCTGACTTTAATTAAAATGTTTACTTGGTTGCTTTTTAAAAAAAATTTTTTTTACATATCCTTGTGTTTTTCATTTTAATTATACCTTGGGACTGTCGGTGGCAATGCTTTGAATCAGAAAAGAAATTGCAATGAATTACAAACTGTATATTCTTGTTCTACGCTAATCTGCACACCTTTAGAATAGAAGGACACCGAGTTTCAAATAATCTTTTATTACTTATTTGTGCCAATGCTTACAGTAACACTAGAACTCCTTCGACATACACATTGCACATACTCTTGTCATTGCTCAAGGCATGACTGTACTAAACTTACAGTAGCTCTTTGTTGAAATTCGAGAGACAACCAGGTATCACTACAACTCACTAAGAAGCAAAACAAAGTACTCTCACACATTGACACAAACACAAACAAAAGGACCAGTACTATTCAAGAGCCAAAGCATAGTTGGTGGATGAGCTACGCTGTGGTGCAGCAGGACATAGATTTCTGGGCCACAGGCCACAGACTTGGACCTTAGATTTCAATGGTGTTCCGTCTTCTCTCTGAACAGAGCAGGCAACCTAGCATGGCATAGAAGTGTGAGGATTATTTATGCACGATGAAAACATAGAGGCCCAAGGAGGAGGACCAGCTCAGATGGGGTGTCTGAAGTTCTGGCCAGCGAAGCGGGCCTTGGCGCCAAGCTCCTCTTCAATCCTGAGGGACAGTCATCACAGTTTGTTAACTTGACAAGGTTTGTACTCCTAGCAGCTGGCACACCTGAAACACTGCAATATGCAATCTCCTTTTGGAAAATGAGTCATTGATGCAAAAGCTATATTTGTTTCAGTAGTCTGATGGCAAGGTATCACGCTTCTGAAGGGACATCATCATCAAACCTGATGATGATTTCATGTCAGCATTTAGTGTTTGTTTTCTCATTGGACTCACCTGAGCAGCTGGTTGTACTTGGCCAGGCGCTCAGATCGGCAAGGTGCTCCAGTCTTTATCTGTGGAAGGAAGTAAACACCATACACAAGCAAGTTTATCATCTCAAAAACTATAATGGAGTCTGCAATATTTTGGATCCAAAAAAAAAAGAAAAAAAAGCTTACAGCTATTTTCTGAACATAGAGATCAGGCAAGACAAAACGTCCTTTTCTCTAGAGTCACCTGTGAGGATTTACCTGCCCAGTGCAGAGTCCAACCACCAGGTCAGCAATAAAGGTGTCCTCAGTCTCTCCAGAGCGATGACTGACCATCACACCCCAGCCATTGCTCTGAGCCATCTTGCAGCTGGAAAATGTACACAAGCCCGTTAGCTACATATTGTGCATGCTAGACTGTTGTTAGTGAGTACAATCACTGTGTTTGAGCCAAAAATGGCAGCCACTCATCAGCCAGTACACTCACGCCTTCAGGGACTCCATGACGGAGCCAATCTGGTTGACCTTGAGCAGAAGACAGTTGCAGGCCTTTTCAGCCACACCTTTGGCGATGCGCTTGGGGTTGGTGACTGTAAGGTCGTCCCCCACCACCTGGATGCTGGTGCTGGCTGTGAATTTGGACCACGCTGCCCAGTCGTCCTGGTCAAAGGGGTCCTCTATTGACACCACTGGAAAGAGAAGACGGAGGGGGTAGTGTTTACAGCCTTTTAATGCAATAACCAACGCAATCAGTCAATATAGGACAGGTAGGATGAGCCGCTTATTCTAAAAGCTGTAATGTAGGGGAGAGTCCAAAGACAAATGCATAGCATATTATGGCTTAGGTATGATTTACCTGATCTTAAATTAGAGGATGGATAGGAGTATTCATTCAAGTTATTTTAGTAGCTTGGCTAGACTCTTTCTTCAGCCATTTTGCAGATATGTTATTGTTAGAGTTATTTAGATATTATACTGTATACATTATGCAGCATTTCAAACTCAAATGATCAGTTTTCCATTTTTAAAACATTGCTTCTACTAACAAAGCGCTTATCAAGTCCCAAAACCCTACAGAATCCCAAAACACTCATTTTATTTTGATTCTATCCTTCGTTAGACTACTGACACAGATATGGCTTAATGAGTCTCTCGTTCCCTTTTAAAAAGTAGACCTCGGGATCTGCCTATCCTCCTCCCTACCAAAAGATTCCCCATAGTATTTTGGAAGCTAGACATCTTAGCAGGACTAGTCTCTGGGCTGTAATGAGGTGTGTGTGTGTGTGTGTATATGTGTGTGTGTGTGTGTGTGTGTGTGTGTGTGACAACCCACCTGGGTAATCCTTTACGAAGCTCCTGTAGAGGTCAGCCAGCTGGTCAGGGGTAATGTAACGGCTGGGGTCATCAGGAGACTTGAAGTCCAGGTCATATTTGCCATCCTTGTAGAACTCAGAGGCAGCCACATCCATGCCGATGACAATCTTGTCAGTGTAGCCGGCCTTGGCGATGGCATTCTTCAACAGCTCAAGAGCTGAAAGCAGACAGAAATCCACAAATATGATGAAGAGCAGTACATATAGGGTAGTATATAGTAGATATCCGTCTACAGCAATATACTATGTATGTAATAGATAGATAGATAGATAGATAGATAGATAGATAGATAGATAGATAGATAGATAGATAGATAGATAGATAGATAGATAGATAGATAGATAGATAGATAGATAGATAGATAGATAGATAGATAGATAGATAGATAGATGTAAAGTCTCCGCAAAAGTCCTCACTAAAGCCTGAGGTCCACTGACGTATTTACCATATAGCACCCAGATCTATCACCGAGACAGTGTGCAGTGGACTCAGTAGCAGCCATTCAATGCATTATTCAGTACCGAGTTGAAGCCTTAATTGGGAAACCATCTGCTGACCGAGGAGTGACATTCCTGGCTTGAGCAGCATAGAACTAGGGTCAAAAGGGGGCTCAGCACTCTTAAGGATCTGTGGGTGGGTGGGAGTGGGCAGGGGGAGGGGGTGTTCAAAAGTAAACTACTTCCCTGGGAAGTAGAGGAATGTATTGTTATAAGGATACTCTTTTAGCTGGACAAGGCATGCACTTTGGGACTTAATAGTGTCACAAAACCATTAAAATCTCGATTAAAATCTCAACTCATTCCTCAAACACAGACCACTGAAATATTACTGTCTGAAAAGTTTCAGTGGGAGCTCCGTTCTGCTGGCTTGGGCCAGGCTCTTATTTTTAACCAGTCGAGATGATTATGCCGATTCATGCTGAGTCATGCTGACTCTCTTCTTACCCTCTTTGTTCTCCAGGATGTTTGGTGCGAAGCCGCCCTCGTCTCCCACGTTGGTGGCATCCTTTCCATACTTCTCCTTGATCACATTCTTCAGGTTGTGGTAGACCTCGGCACCAATGCGCATGGCCTCCTTGAAGCTGCTGGCTCCCACGGGCAGGATCATGAACTCCTGCATAGCCAATTTGTTGCCAGCATGGGAGCCACCGTTGATGACATTAAAAGCCTGAAGGTGAGAAGAGAGATTCTGAAATTCATCCTGATAGAAACTTTGGCACACATCATGGTTCTTCTTGGTGATTTACACTTCATTATGGGTTCGTTGCCCCCAATGCAAATTGATATTTCAATTCTTTTTCAGTCAACGGCTTTGGCGCATAGCATTCTAGTTTAAATTCTGTGACTGGAGTCCAGAAGTGAGCAGAATTGCTATGGTAAGTGTAAAGGGTGTACTCACGGGAACAGGGAGGATGACTTCGGGATGGCCAGCGAGGTCTGCAATGTGGCGGTAGAGGGGCACGCCCTTCTCTGCAGCACCAGCCTTGCACACAGCCAGGGACACCCCCAGGATGGCGTTAGCACCAAACTTAGCTGCAGGAGGGCAAATACAAATTTCTGTATATTTTGGGAAGCATCGTTCTTTCAAAAATTTGAAATTGAAGTGTTCCAAAATGCCATATTCCAAGGCAATACATTTCCATTTTATATATGCGTATATAATAAAAATGTATAATCTTATGCTCTTCATTCGGTATCATTTAAAACATTTGAAGTACTATCACCTGCTATTCACCAATAATTACCAATGGTAAATTGAAATTTTATGCTGACAATTATATTGTGAGATTAGTTGTCACTTTTTTCCCCCCAATGGTGCAAACTCAAACTGGAAGTGCACTCTTCAAATACAGCAACTGTTCTAAACTCTAAACTTTTACCCCTAAAATTCTGTCCTCATCTTAACAAAGAAGAATACGGGCCTGTCATCTTAGCTTTGAGGTTCAAAATGCTAACATCTCACTTCGCTGACTCCTACTACTGTGAGATATACATGAAAGCAGCAGCTTACACTTGTTCTCTGTGCCATCCATGTCCAACATCAGCTTGTCAACCTTCTCCTGCTCCAGGACATTCACATTCTAAGTAAGAGAAAACAGGGCACATTTTTTTTAGAGTTTAAAGAAAACAAAGAGCGAATGGAACTTAAAGGCTTAATATTCACTGGTTAGTTCAAAAGAGCACACTCCAATGGTGTTACAGTATTCACAGCATCTCAGTGTGGTGCAGTATGTTATTCAAGACACCTCGGACATGTCATCTTCATGACTTATAAATTCAAGTAACACTGATTGACTTAATATAAAATGCTCACATACAGAAAGACAAAACAGCTTTTTAAGGCTTACTTTCATTTTACACATCTTACCCTATCATCTGGATTAGCTGCTAATGACCATTATTCCAAGGCACAAAAAAAAAACGTATTCCTTCCTCGATGTAATTCTGTGTACATTTTTAAGGCCTTTGAGATGAGCACACAGTCACATTAGTCAAACAATAAATGGTCCTACCTGGCTAATCAGTGCTGGTGCAATAGTTTTATTGATATGCTCAACAGCTTTTGAGACACCTGCAAGGGACAAGCACACCATCACTGACCCAGGGGAAAAAAACCCAACAGAACATGCAGAGCAGGCATGACAGACAATCACAGATTAATTCACCCAGGGCTATGTGAAACAAGCAACCATATTGACAGATGATGTGCTACTACTATATTAGTGATCATGGTACTTGGGGTATCAACAATACAACAATCTTAAACTGCTATTTGTTTCATGTTTGTTTTTGTTTTTTTTGTTTTTTCCCCCCCTCTACAGATCTGTGATCGCCTGGTTGTGCCTGCTGAGGTTAGTTTTCAAAAGCAAACCTCACTGCTCATGCTGTCGGACACAGTAGCGCGTTAAAGAGAGTGCCTCTCTCGTTTCTGCGATTCCACACACTTTACCTGGTTACACAAAGCTGGGGCCAAGAACTCATTTACATATTTAACAGCCCTTTTCACCCCTGACAGAGGAGGAGGAAAGATAGAGGGAGCAGAAGTGAAGAAAAAAGGGGTGAGCACACAGAGAATGTCCGAGAGTCTCCACATAAGTGATCTAGAAACACGAAGTCAGGACATATGTCCCTTATAATACAAGTTTACAGAAAAATACAGGTAACTAGGACATCTGGGGAGGAAATCAGCAGGGTAGTTCTTCCTACCTTTGCCCATGTAGCGTGTCTTGTCATTGTCACGCAGTTCCAAAGCCTCATAGATGCCAGTGGAGGCACCGCTGGGAACAGCAGCTCTGAACAGACCTGAGAAACAGAGACGATCTTGTGTCACTTCCAAAACCAATGTTACCTTAAAACTTAAGTAAATGGTGAAACAATGTTGACCTTGACATTTCAATTTTTTTGTGACAAGAGTTACTCCATTCTTTTGAAATCTGATTTCATAATAACTGAATGGACTGTGAAGTTCGATGGAAGACTGCCCTACAATAAAACCATTTGTGCAGTAACTGTTGCTAAGTATTTAGGAAACCAGAGAAAGTAAAAGTCACTATAGGTTGCCATTCAATTAGTGAGTGGCTTGCCCTCATACTGTAAATACTTTTCTCTGTCCCATCTGAAAAAGAGTGGGAAGCAAGAGTGAGATAGAGAGGAAGTGAACGAGACAGAGAGCGCAAGAGCCAGAAAAGGAGGGGGAAGGGGGAAGAAAAAAGGACAGAACAGGTCACAGACTGTGCCGCATCGTACTGTGATGTAATAGGAGGAGACAAGCTGCTCACTGAGCATGTGCAGTAGATCTGTGGAAAGGATGACTTGGCACACCCACATGTAAGAGGCTGACCAATTTGAATTCCACCATGAGGGGAGAAATTGGGGATGTGCAAAATCCATTCTGTTTGTTCACTGGACTGGAAGCCATGGTGTGAACCATGCACTGAGGGGATTTAAGGCTTAGCCAGGAGGACTCGGCATTTATCTGGGCCATGGATTCAGGGTTACCAAATCATCTGCATCAAGACATCAGCCTACCTGCAACTCTCAGATGCTGCCAGCCTTCACAGAGTACATAAACTGAGACCTAGTGCCATGTATATAGATTATGCTGCATATTTTATATATATATATATATATATACACTACCGTTCAAAAGTTTGGGATCACCCAAACAATTTTGTGTTTTCCATGAAAAGTCACACTTATTCACCACCATATGTTGTGAAATGAATAGAAAATAGAGTCAAGACATTGACAAGGTTAGAAATAATGATTTGTATTTGAAATAAGATTTTTTTACATCAAACTTTGCTTTCGTCAAAGAATCCTCCATTTGCAGCAATTACAGCATTGCAGACCTTTGGCATTCTAGCTGTTAATTTGTTGAGGTAATCTGGAGAAATTGCACCCCACGCTTCCAGAAGCAGCTCCCACAAGTTGGATTGGTTGGATGGGCACTTCTTTGAGCAGATTGAGTTTCTGGAGCATCACATTTGTGGGGTCAATTAAACGCTCAAAATGGCCAGAAAAAGAGAACTTTCATCTGAAACTCGACAGTCTATTCTTGTTCTTAGAAATGAAGGCTATTCCATGCGAGAAATTGCTAAGAAATTGAAGATTTCCTACACCGGTGTGTACTACTCCCTTCAGAGGACAGCACAAACAGGCTCTAACAGGTACTATTTAATGAAGATGCCAGTTGGGGACCTGTGAGGCGTCTGTTTCTCAAACTAGAGACTCTAATGTACTTATCTTCTTGCTCAGTTGTGCAACGCGGCCTCCCACTTCTTTTTCTACTCTGGTTAGAGCCTGTTTGTGCTGTCCTCTGAAGGGAGTAGTACACACCGGTGTAGGAAATCTTCAATTTCTTAGCAATTTCTCGCATGGAATAGCCTTCATTTCTAAGAACAAGAATAGACTGTCGAGTTTCAGATGAAAGTTCTCTTTTTCTGGCCATTTTGAGCGTTTAATTGACCCCACAAATGTGATGCTCCAGAAACTCAATCTGCTCAAAGAAGTGCCCATCCAACCAATCCAACTTGTGGGAGCTGCTTCTGGAAGCGTGGGGTGCAATTTCTCCAGATTACCTCAACAAATTAACAGCTAGAATGCCAAAGGTCTGCAATGCTGTAATTGCTGCAAATGGAGGATTCTTTGACGAAAGCAAAGTTTGATGTAAAAAAAATCTTATTTCAAATACAAATCATTATTTCTAACCTTGTCAATGTCTTGACTCTATTTTCTATTCATTTCACAACATATGGTGGTGAATAAGTGTGACTTTTCATGGAAAACACAAAATTGTTTGGGTGATCCCAAACTTTTGAACGGTAGTGTATATATATATATATATATATATATATATATATATATATATATATATATATATATATATATATATATATATATAACAACAAGTTCCACAATAGGTTTGGTCCTTAATCAGAGCAATTATTGACATGCAATGCATCAGTAATTTTTTTTAATAAATAGAATTCAAATTCATTTCAATTTTTTTGTAACTAATTTACTATTCAGTGGCTTTAATAGTTACCATAACTGTCATCTCACCACATTTCTAGTATCTGAAAATAGACCATAGTAACAAAGAGCATCAGGTCTTTTAGTATAGTTGAGAGGCAAGCTAGTTATGTAACATGCTGAAACACATTAAGTCTTCCTGACTTGCTTTGAGTGCTGCACACTCCCCTTTACTCTATGCAGAGAGAAATTCTAGAACAAGGTCTGGTTGTCTACAAATGGCTTGGATCTCATTAAAAAAAAAGCATTAAATTGCTATTTGAGTGCATGTTGCAAGTTGCAACACCCAGCAGCTAATCCACTAGTAAAACATGGAAGGTCTATTGAATGGAGTACACCCATTTCAAACGGTATTTATGACCATTGAAACATATTCAGAATGATTCCCCTGTCCTCCCCTTCCTAGCATGTCTTCGGTCATTCAGTGTAGATCATTAACATTCTCAGGCCATTACACTGAGTTGAGCTGTTCTTTTGTTTAAGTCCACAGAGCAGAACAACTAAAAAGCTTGGCTTCGATGGGCTATGGAAAAACCAATCTCTGTTGTTGCCCATTAGTTGATTAAATAAAATCAATTTCAGGCTTGCTCATATCCATTTTATCCAACAGTGAAGGGCTGAAAGGCTTTTTGCCACAGCCTGATTCTCAACAGCAAGTTCATATCCAGTTCCCCATGCATTGAGGGGAAAGCAGGTATGGACTTCATTTAGCTACATGCCATATCCAGACTGTACCCAATATCATGGCATCAAACTCATAATGCTAGAGTAGTCCTGCCTACTGTATGTGCCATCTGTGTGCCTAGACAGGAATCCCAACAATATCTGAGTGCTATAATACCAGTGTGCTATTACAGGAGCTATTTTCACACACCCAGGATCTGACAGGGAGCCAAGAGGGAACACGGGCTTCGCCCTGCTGGAAGGCCATAACAACTTCAGTGTCCTTTCATTATGTTGAAACTGCATGTCACTATTAGAATTTGGGATTTGATAGCATTTTATGGAATCTGAAACGAAACCAGTATTGAATCTGCTTATCGAATCCAAATCCATTCAAATTTCCTATTGAATGTTTTTGATGAATTATTTAAAAAATATATATTTTTGATTCACTCATGTTTGGGCACTACATCACAAACCCCAAACATTGCACGGACGCACTTAACCTCATGCAAAAATAGTCATCATACCTAAACCATGAGGAGTCTACAGTGAAGAGACGCAGACCTTTCACCATCACCTATCGAATTCACAGTAAAAATTTAATTACCTTTTTACTGTAATATGTGGTTTTAATATGTCACAGCAACCGATGGCAGTTGTAGAACAAAGATCCACATATGGGGGGAAAAAGGTTCAATAAGAGATTTTTTTTTTAACTGAGCTTATCGAATCCAGAAATTTGATCAACTCTGAACCGTTTCCAAAACTGTTCCCATTACCGAACCCCAACCCAAGTCACTATACCATCCATATGATGATGTTACATGTGCAGCGCAGGGAAATAATTTATGTGAAGGCTCTATTGAATCATCCTTTGCCTAAACTCTTAATCATTCAAAAATAGTATCACACACATACTGATGCAACTCAGGGGAACTTAATGGAATGTTCCCCTTGGTTTCATTTAACACCCAAAGTTTTGCAAAAGCTAATGTCTCACACTTGTAAAACTTAATTCTTCATTCCTTAACCCTTACAAGAATAGAAAAGTGTTCACAATAGTTCAGACTTTAAGACATTTGTAATTATTTGAACATTAAAATGTCAGTCATAACATGCAGACACACACCACACACACACACACACACACACACCAGCCAAGCCATACCTTTCTTGGTGTACAGGTCAACCTCCACTGTGGGGTTGCCACGGGAGTCGAAAATCTCGCGGGCGTGGATCTTCAGGATGGACATAGTTCTGGATCTATGGAGGAGCAGAAAAGGATCAGATATTTTGCTGCAGTGCTACAGACTTGGCAGACATGCACAGGTGACAGTGCGTTATAACATAACAGACAGTGAGTTGGCAAAATTTGGGATACTCGAGGATGCGCTGCACAAAATCTAGACTCGATGTTGCTGATTGAAAAATGGGTATATAAACTAAGCTTAAAACAAAAACATACCGTGGACTCTGTTACTAAACTAAAGTATCAACTGTGCTGCTGTGCAAATCCACTAAACTGATGTTACCTGGTCAGCATGGCAGAGGTATTAATCCCAACAAGGCGTGGCTCATGTAACAAAGAATGCAACAAGGTTTACTCTCATAAGTGTATGCTTAATCTTAACAAAACTGAGCTGATAGCAGTGGAGTTATCAAAAGTAGAATAAAGCAGAAAATGATATGCAACAAAGGTGATAATAAGTGACAAAAAGTAATAATAAGTGAGGCATTTGAGACATATTTGACTTGGTTTTGTCTCTTTGTCATTCTATTGATATGTAGTGGCAAGGGTAGTGGTCTTATCTCAGGGTGGCCTGTGTTATCTCTCCAAATTCCAGGCAATAGCAAGGGTCGGGAGGGAGGGGGGGTGTTAAGTCAGCCTGGGTATGGCCCATATGACACCTGCTGCACAATATATTTTCATGTTGTTTTATCTGAATGCCCTGACTTGCTCTTCTGACAATTTCTAAATGCATGAATGAACTGGACTTTAGCCTCCCAAGATAGAGAGCACAACTCCATCATGCCCTGCTGAACCAATGGAAAATCCTCTGCCCTTAAATGTCTGTGTGGAAACTTGCCACTGGCTATAACAGTTAGGGGCCAAAGTCTGAATATACACAGACTCTCTTCCTAAGCTGACAAAACAACTATCCATCAATGTTTACAGTTCAACTAAGCCAAGGGCTTGAACGCCACAATAATGGTGGCATAGAGAACAACGTGAGGCAACAATACCATTATGTTGTGAATATCATCCAGTGCATTGTGGATCTATTAACCGTTTGTGTCATACAAACCATGGTGATCCCAAACCTTGGGTAACATAACTAAGTTAATGCCTCAATATGGCAGCTAAATAAATAATTACAGCGTGATGTTAGATTGACTGGGAATCAAATACGCTCGTTTTATGTTCACTTGGCGAGCTGTTTGGCTATATGTGGGGGTTGCGATAACTTGTTTCTCTATGTTCATATTAACACTTGATTAACACGAGTAAATCAAATCTTTGGTTTAAGGAAGCTGCGATAGCAACACACCTTTAAGTCTACCAATTCATTGAAATCACTGCTTACATGCAACAATATTAGCCAATGCAGGCGAAACATTTACTAGCCAACGCAATGGACTTCCCCATTCTATTTCCTTGTCACACCTCCACATGGCCACTTCATCGTGGATTACAAGATAAATCTGAGCCACTTAGATATCGCAATAGTACAGTACATCAGTATACAGAGACCAGTGAAAGCTATCTATCGAAGTTGGAATACACTACGTTCCAGTGAGGCTGCAACTTGACGCCCTCTCCTCATACGCCACACTTCCAAATGGAGTGACAGCTCGCCAGCTGACGGCCGCGTTTAAAAATAGACGAGTCTCCTCGACAGCAAACCACAACCATCGCGTCGTGTTATAACGTTCCCACCCAAAAGACGGTGTATCGAACAAATAACACGATCTCGATGCAAGGATTAAACACGGAGAGGTCATTGCGGAAGATGGGGGGACATGTGCAAATTTCGCAAATGAAGAAAAGCCAGTCCTGAAGTAAATCATAATTACCGAACTGAATCCTTACAGTTGTTGCTTTGCTGAGTTACATAAAATAATTAAAGATCTAATATTATATTACAGTACAAGTGCTTACCTTTCCTGGCCTAACTGTGTGCAGGGGTAGCGCTCGCTCTCGTGCGGGAAGGCAGAGAAGGCGGTGGTGATGCGCGGCCACGATCATATGCGGACGGAGACAGGAAGAAGCGGCAGCGAGGGCTTTCTCCATTGGCCGAGGGGGACTGACGCTATAAGAGTCATCATCATCGTCTGCTCATTTAACAGTGCGGAAGCGGGCTCTCGCACGTACGTCGCCAGTAGCGTCGCGGTGCCTCCGCGGAGGAGCGAGACGCGATGTTCAAACAGGCAGTCCACGGTCCACCTTCACCCCTCCGACAGACCCGTTTTATCTAAAGCGACGAGCTAGAGACGCAGCACTTTAAGCAGACAAGTAAATTCAAATAAAGTGCCCGCTGGCATCATAAATAGTAGTCATATCATAGCCGGCAGGGAGTGTGTGTCGTGGCAAGTGCATTTGGTGTAAGTGCGCCTTGGCTCGTCAAGAGGCTGCGAAATTACTAGGGGCATCACCACTTTTATATGTTTTATTCCCCGGAGTAAGCATGCTGAAAATGGTTTTTGGGGATGATGTGGCATGTGCTCATTAAACTCTTCAATGGGGAGGAGGAGGGGGAGAAAGGAGCTAGCAGTGACACGGCGATTTGAGTACGTGCAGGCTGGCACACTGGCATCGCCAATGCAGTGGTCCATTACTGGTCACATGCCGGCTGTGGTCACGTTTTTTTTTCTCTGACGATGACTTTCCCCCATTCACACCCTGAATAAACGTCACGATGAGAGGCGTGGGGTACAATCACAAAACCCTGTCTCTTTTTGAGTCGAAATACATTAATATTTACTCACGTATAATCACAGCCTAACATTTTAGCTCACGTTTTTTCCATTGCAGATGAAAACTAATCGACCCACAACTGGGCAATGACGTTTGCGCAGAACGCATAGGTCCAAAGAAATGCATTCTCACTTTTATTCGGCAAAATACTTGCACAAGTCGCCTGGGTTAATCATGGGTTTATTGTGCCACCCTTATTTCCGTAGACAAAGGATGGGTCACAAAATGACTGTTGGTGAACTGTGGGTTTTCCCTGACATCTAACATTTCATTATTTCCGGACATGTATTGCAGCAGCAGCGGCAGCACCACCACAGATGTGTAAAACGGCTTTGCCATACAGATGAGAGTTGCTAGCTTGACGCAGTGACCTTGAGACGACGTTCATTGTTTGGCTCTTAGAGAACCAAGTTCGCCATCTGCTGCTGAAATCAGCGAAATGCAATGCATGCGAGTCTATTCCTGGACATGAGTTCATCATGAATATTTCACTAAATCATATAAATTACGTTACCGATGTCATTCAATCTGTAAAAGCTTAGGACAGGGTCAAGTTCAGGTAAAACTAAGTTTGCAACATGTATCTGGTATGACGATGTAGGAACTATACCCATGACCTGTTTCACCAACATCAAGAGGGGAAAAAGACAACATTAAAAAAAAAAAAAAAAAAAAACAGTGATCCAAAAGGCTTAAAAATTTTAAACAGCTCAAATATGGCAAGATAATAGTTTTAGTCAGAAAGGAATGTGCTGTAGAAATATTTACTCTGTCATGCAGCAGTGGCAAGCTATGCTTTTCAATGGTCTTGCTGTGGGACCTCTCGCTTAGGTTCAGATATTATTTACTCTGTTAGCCTTTGAGAACTGCACGCTGAACTGTTGAAATTTCTAAGTATTGTGACACGTATCGGGTAAATTTGCTTAAGACCATCAGCCGGCATATTATATTTTGCAAAATGCTTCCCTAAAATATTTGTCCTTGAGAGAGGGGGATTACAGATTAAACTCCAACTATAGAAGATACAGCTGAAGCTTTACATCCAGGGGAGGCGTTACGAATTTGGGTGTGTTTTGCTCCAACAAAGCCCCAAAAATGTTGACATTTCCATTCTCACCCATATAGTCCATATCATTCTGAGATAAACATAGCTAACTTTTTGTTAACATCTTGAAAAATTTTCCATTTTGATCCATTGGACCGCAGAAGGTGACTGCCAAGGTGTGGTGATGCCTCTTAAAGGATCAAGATATGCATGCGTCTCAGAAACCTGATTGGCAACTATAATGCGTTAAATCTGACCAAACAGCACGCCTAGGGTTTTTGCAATAATGCTGTCAGCCATTAAGACAATGATCCATTTCATAATGCAGTTTAATCCACATTCAAAATAATTGTTAAAAAAAATCCTGAAAAATACAAATAATTCTCCAAAATTCTCATTTTATTCATGGAAGAACGTAATTCTAATGATGTTCGAAGCATCAGTTTTCTCTTATACCTGCATTCATCAAAGTGTTTTCAAAAATGTTTCTTGTGTCAGCTGTCCGAAAGGTCTCACTAATATTGCAGGGTAATGTACGCAACCTCAAGCTGGATGACGTATGCAAAGCTCCCCATGTATACAGGTTTTAAATTACTAGGCTGGTTGTTGTCTGGTTCAATTACACCACGAAACGCTCCAAGACTTTAAAAACTGTGATTTTCCCTGAGGGTAAATGCAAACCTAGTGATTTAGAGATGAGGAAAATACATACCATTCACTTCTAGGTGCTAGAGTATGCAAGCTGGGAGCCAAAGGGGATCAAATCCATGCCTTCTGGAACACATTACTCATTCACAAAACATCATCACATCACTCACACAGGTCAGTGTTGTGTGCACCAGCTGGACTTGCTGAAACTAAAGAGCTCCATTAGTGTTTTTACGGCCAAAACAAAACTAATATATTCTAAAAGTTTACAGACCCAAAGGCAAGTAGTCATTCGAGCCTGGAGGAATCGTGAAGGAAAGAATGTCTGGTTAAATTATGATGGTTGTAATTTAATCAGTTCTTTGCTTGTGGGTCCTCACACATGCAGAGACACACACACACACACACACACACACACACACACACACACACACACACACCAAAAAGGATTCTGGCATTTGCAGTAGGGTGAGCGACGAGTTGTGACTTGTGCATTTCAGCAGGTGATACCTGTTATTCTTTAATTATCTGAATATCTATTTCAATACCCATTTAGGTTATTATTTGCTCAGGGTTGTTTTCACCATCAACCATCTGCAGCGTCAGAATGAGTCTTTCAGCTGGGCTTCTCCCCTTCCAGTATTAGTAGGAGTGACAGAATTACATGACTGCACTTGCATCAGACTTTCCAGTTTTAAGAGATAAACCCTTTGGACTTCCTGATCACCAGTGACTAAGCACGCTCTATTGAGAAAGTGGGGATATAATGAAGCTGAAGATACACAAAAGCAAGATTTACATCTGTTCTGTGGGCAAGTTGGTGGAAACACAGTTTAAGACAGCCAACTGAAACCTAAAATTGTGTAACAAATTCTTTAGTTCCATACAGAAACTGTCCAATATGGTTTGAATAATCACAGAATCTAAACTATATTACCAGTAATCTATAACCCAACACTCATTATTAACATTTCACTGATTAGATAAGATGAAAATTTACCAAAAAACATAAAAAAGCACATAAATAGTCTACATTCACACCAAATGACACTGGTAAGAGTGGACATATCCCACAAATTGATGTGACTGATATTCATTATTCTATGAGGATTATGATTATAATTATTACTATTATTTATTATTATTATTATTAATATCGTTATACAAATTTCCTTTAGCTTCATGCCATAATACAACATAATAACCAGGCCCATTCCTTGGGCCTAGGGTTAGAATGAGGTAGAAGTCTATTTGATGGATAGTGCCTCTCTTAGGATATGAGATGTTCCAAGTAGTGCGATCTTCTATAGTTCTTGTTTTCTGATGTTACCCGGGATCCGTTGGGTGTATCTCTCCATCCCTTTTTTTTTTTACAAGTCCCAGAGTTCCTATCACTACTGGTATTGTTGTGGTTTTCATTCCCCACATTCGTTCAATCTCGATTTCAAGGTCTTTATATTTCGACAGTTTTTCAGTTATGTTTACTGAGGTGCTCCTTTCAGTCGGGATGGACATGTCGATGAGTAGGCAGCTTTTTTCTTTTTTGTTCTTGATGATGATGTCTGGTCTGTTGGCCTTTATCTCACGATTTGTCTGTATTGGCATGTCCCATAAGATTGTGATGTCGTCTTTTTCAGTTACTGTTTGGGGCTCGTACTCGTACCATTTTTCTTTTGTGTTGATGCTGAATTCGTTGCAGATGTTCCAGTGCAGGTATGTGGCGGCCTTGTTGTGTCTTTGTAGGTATTCAGTTTTAGCCAGCTCAGGGCACCCTGCCACGATATGGTCAATGGTTTCCTGGAATTGACCACACATCCTGCATGCTGGGTCTGTGCCATCTTTGAAGATTTTGCTCCGGTAATAACTGGTCTTGATGGCCTGGTCTTGGGCAGCGATGATAAAGCCCTCTGTTTGGAATTTCAGCCCAGCTACTTTGAGCCATTGGTTGGTCATATGTTGGTCTCACCTACTCTTTTTGGGTATTGCCCATGGATTTGTTTCCCTTCCCATTTTTTGTTTCATTTGTTCTTGGGCGTGACACTTGGCTTTTTGTTTGACTTTTCGGGTGTGGATGGTTGGAGCTTCATTTTCAGGTTGCAGTGTTTCAGGGAGGTTGAGCTCTCTTCTGAACATTGCGGCTTGGTTAGCTACGAAGTACTTTTTGTTTTGTTTTTCATGCTCTCTAGCAATCATGAGAAGGGGTCATTTTTGGGGTTAAGGTAAGTATCTATCTAGGCCTGTTGTTGTTGTTTTGTAGGCAGTTTCCAGTTGGATTAGACCCCTGCCACCCTCGTTTCTGGGGAGGTACAATCTATCCACATCGGATTTTGGGTGGTGCATCCTCTCTAAGGTGAGTATTTTTCTTGTTTTTCTGTCTCTTCTAGTTTCCGGTCGATGATGTTGAAGCTGTAAGTTACGACTGGTGTAGCCAGGGTGTTGATGGCTTCCATTCGGTTGGATGCATTGAGTTCGGATTTTGTTATTATTATTACTATTATTATAGGGTAATCTCAATAGCAACATACACTGATGAGCCAAAACATTATCACTCACAGGTGAACCAACTAACACTGATGATCTCCACACAAGGGCACATATCAAGGTCTGGGTAGATTAGATAGTAAACAAACAATCAGTTCTCATAGTCAATGTGTTGAATGCAGGAGAAATAGGCAAGAGTAAAGATCTGAGTGACTTTGACAAGGGCCAAATTGTTATGGCCAGACGACTGGGACAGAGCATTTCTGAAATGGCAAGGCTTGTGGGCTGCTCTCAGTTAGCAATAGTGAGTACCTATTGACTGTGGGCCGAGGGACAAACCACAAACTGGAAACAGGGTGTTGGGCGCCAAAGGCTCATCAATGGGTGAGGGCAACGAAGGCTATCCCGTCTGGTCTGAACCAACACAAGGACTACTGTGGCACAAGTCACAGAAAGTTTTAATGATGGTTATGGGAGGAATGTGTCACAACACACAGCGCATCGCACCCTGCTGCATGTGGGGCTGTGTAGCCGCAGACCAGTCAGAGTGTCCATGATGACCCCTGTCCACCATCAAAAGTGCCTACAATGGGCATGTGAGTGTCAGAACTGGACCTTGAAGCAGTGGAAGAAGGTTGCCAGGTCCAGTGATGCCTGCTTTCTTTTAGATCACATGGATGTGTGTGCTGTTTACCTGGGGACGTGATGTCACGAGGATGCACTGTGGGAAGACGGCAAGCCAGTGGAGGGACTGTGATACTCTGGGCAATGTTCTGCTGGGAAACCCTGGGTCCAGCCATTCATGTGGACATCAATTTGACACGTGCCACCTACATTAACATCGTTGCAGACCAGGTACACACCTTCATGGCAATATTCCCTGATGGCAGTGGCCTCTTTCAGCAGGACAATGCGCCCTGCCTCCGTGCACACATTGTTTGGAGATGGTTTGAGGAACATGATGAAGAGTTCAAGATGTTGCCCTGGCTTTCAAATTCTCCAATCTCAATCGGATTGAGGATCTGTGGGTTGTGCTGGACCGACAAGTCTGATCCATGGAGGTACCACCTCGTAATTTACAGAACTTGAAGGATTTACAACTAATGTTTTGGTGCCAGATACCACAGGACACCTTCAGGGGTCTTGTAGAGTCCATGCCTCGGTGGGTCGGTGCTGTTTTGGCAGCACACGGAGGACCAACGGACAACAGCACATTAGGAGGCAGGTGGTCATAATGTTTTGGCTCATCAGTGTATACCTCTGCATCGGGCCATCTCAACCTCACACACCTCCACATCCAAGAAAGGCAAGGGAGAGCGTATGGCGGGGGGGGGGGGGAATGAGGTAAGCTTTTCCTGTGTGGTTAAAAAAAAAAAAACAACGCATAAATGTTTACATCATCGATTTGTGATTACGGTTTTTAATCTTGCAACACAGAGTAGCTGGGAAGAGCTTGGCCCGAGGGCGTTGTCAGCCCAAGTTTCAACACCTCCTTTCACATGAGACGGCAGCGAGGGAAGCGCAGAGTCTCTCTACAAGCCGTGCGTACAGGGAGTCCCATTACAATGGAGCTCCTCGCCGCTTCTCTCCACCTCCTTCTCATCACTGTTGCTGTTGCAGAATTGCCGCACGACGGCATACACTGGACCTATAGAGGTAAGGCTTTTTAACAAGCACGTACGTGTTATCAATATTTCTTCTTCTTCATTTGTCATCGGCAATGCATGCGCAACGAGAACCGATCTTAATGATATACATCAGGTCAACTTCTGCCCGGTAAACGAACGATTATCCTGGAGAAGAAGAAGAAAAAAATGTGTGCAGTATGATAAATGTTGGGTTTTTTTCTTCCGTTTACTTTATTTTTCGGTAAAAAAAAAAGAAAAAGAAAAAGAAAAACTCAAGCAATCTATCCGGATACATTGTGGCGCGTTATTTTCGTTGACTACAAACTACCCATGTTTCTTACTGTACATCGTGATGTTCCGTGGGACATTTGTCTCCTTTTGATATTGAAGTGTTATGTTGACGAAATACGTGGCACAACTGGTCAAACTTTAGTTAGCCTGCACCGGGGGTGTCGTGGACGCGCACAGAGTGGTGAGAAATAGTTGGGTCACTTCGTGATCCAACTTGTGGCTGCATGACTGAAGTGGTGCACGACGTGTTTTAATACCTTGCATCAGTCTTGGAAGAGGTAGTCAGACATTTCTATTAAAGCAAAATGTATATAAGTACTTTACTGTATTAAAAGTAAAAGTAGGCTACTTGTCATATTCAGTGTCCTGATGTAACAGAGCCTATGATATGGGTTAAAGTATGGCAGCTGTACCTCTTACCTGCAGATGAGTGGTAATGCATAACCTGATTACAATTGACAAGAAGAAAAGAGTAGAGGTAGTGTCACAGAAATGTGTAGGTATCAATCAAGTTGCATTTTTTATGAATCATTGATGTGCATTTCTAAATCAGGAAGCCTTTTATGTTTGATAAATCCAGTCCATATAATCCAGAACTAATACCACAAACCAAATTCCCGCTGGCGAACACTGACGAGTGAATCACAATGAGATGTTTTTCTCCAAGTTGACAGTGACTTCCAATTGGGCAAAAGAAAAGATTGCTAACAAACCCTGTAAACAATGATTTAATTGAAGTTTGATCTTACTTCTTTCTTTTAGAACATTTTAATTACCTGTCTGATTCACAGAAAGTTGAATCAGTTCATCTAGACACAACGTTTATTGGGAGAAACGTTTCATCACTCGTCTATATCAGTCTAAACTGACTGCGGGTATCCCCACCCTTATAAACAGCACAGTTGCATAATGAACGAGTGTACTCTACATTCACCGGCCACTTTATTAGGCACACCTGTCCAACTGCTCGTTAACGCAAATTTCTAATCAGCCAATCACATGGCAGCAACTCAATGCATTTAGGCATGTAGACATGGTCAAGACGATCTGCTGCAGTTCAAACCGAGCATCAGAATGGGGAAGAAAGGTGATTTAAGTGACTTTGAACGTGGCATGGTTGTTGGAGCCAGACGGGCACCAACAACTGCCTTACAGTGTTTACTTTTCTTGCTCATAATTTGTTCAATTTCTTTTTCCTCACACTGGATATAGAGGGGGCCTTGGATCAAGTCCATTGGCCGATGAAATATCCCGCATGTGGTGGGAAGAAACAGTCACCTATTGACATCCAACGGCGGAACGTCCGCCATAATCCTCGCATGTTGCAGCTGGAGCTGAGTGGATATGATGCCCAGAGAGGGAATTTCCTCATGTTCAACAATGGGCACTCTGGTATGAAAAACCTCAGATATCATAGTGATGAGTGTGTCTGACTCTGAAGTTGTGTACTTTGTGCAAAAATCAAATTAGATGCAGACCTTTTACTTACTCATTTATTATCTTCCTTTTTTTATCAGTGCAAATTAACCTGCCTCCCACTATGGTGATCACCAAGGGGCTCCCTGGTCGTTACACTGCAGTCCAGATGCACCTCCATTGGGGTGGCTGGGACCTGGAGGCCAGTGGGGCAGAGCACACATTAGACGGCATCCGTTACATGGCAGAGGTTGGCTAGAAAATAGCATCTTAGGACCTTTATCAACATATGGATATAATCGTTTTGCTACACCCCATTGCTGGTACAACAGTGCAGAGGTGACAGTCTGACAAATTATGATGCAGACATCTTCCTCTGCATTAAAATGTTTTAGTTTTACTCTGAGTATATGCCACTGTTCATGACATTAGATGGGGATATTCTTGTTGAAATCAGCTACCTTAATTCATTCCGCTAACAAAGAACCAAAATTCATCCTACCAGATAACACAATAATCTAGTACCTATTTTCCTTTTTAATGTTTCATGTATTGCCTCTGTATTGTACAACCGTTTTCCTGCACAAAACAAAGAGAACTATTAAATAAATGAGCTCACTTCTTGCTCCCACCCATCCCATCCCCACTTTAGTAAAAGTTTGAATGCAGGTGAAATTTGACCAGCTTTTGTACTGCTAGTAGATGTTCTGCCTCTCTCCAAAGACTTGGTTTTAAGTTAAATGAAAAGCAGTTGAGTGGATAAAGTTTGGCAGCTAACTTGAATTCAATTTCCTCCCTGCCTTTCAGCTCCATGTTGTCCATTACAATTCTGGAAAGTACAAGAGCTTTATTGAAGCCAGAGATAAACCTGATGGGCTGGCAGTACTTGCATTTTTCTATGAGGTAGAGTATGCCACTTTAATTTTGTTTTATTTTCATGTTGTACCCATTTGCATGCTGTCTGTTTTTTTTCTTAACCAATCAATGGTTTAAAGCAGCTGTAGACAACATTTAGTTTTTCCAAGTGGTATTATTTTTGTTTGCACCACTGTTGCAAAGACAACCAGATCGCTTTCTGTTTATTAGCAGCCTGGCTACTGTCCAAAGCAAGAAACAACTGTAAGAATCCCGACTTGAACTAGAAACCTCAATTTCAGTGCTATGATGAAGATGGAGTAAAGCATCCGGTAGTATTTTTTAAGTAGGCAGGTTGTGTTACTTACTGATACAGTAGAAAGAATGTCAACTGAATGTTGGTATGGAACCCTCTCAAGTCCCTGGTGTTGTATCAAACTTTGCTTCCCCATCGAGATCATTTTCCCTCGACCCAGTGTTCGACACAACACCGGGACGCTTGATTAACCTAACCTCAACCGATAGTGAAACTTTTTCTATGAGAATGCTTTCTTCTGGCTAGGGGGAAACAGATCTCGACAGGAAACAGTTCAATACAACACCGGAGCGCTCTCCATTGAGTGAATGCCCGTCCAAGGCTCACTCTTGTTTTACCTCTGTTTCTATCACTCTCCCTCTTTACCTTCTTTGCCTCATCCATCAACGGGGTTCTTTTTCTCATGCTGGGTAGAGTTTCCACTCTACCTTTGGTTATTCCACCATCTGCCAATCCCGCTACTGGGCATAGCTACCGGGAGAAACGAAAGCACTATCATCTTCCTATTTTGGTTGCACACTGGTTGATGCACTTTGTTTATGCCATAAATGGAGCCTTCATTTTCCCACGAGATTGTACCCGGTGGCAGCCAGAATTGCATAGTGAAAGCGAGACTTATAGGGGACCAATCTAAAAGCCGATGGTGTTATTATTCTGTAGCCATTACACTGTGCAATCAACATTTACTTCATAATGGTAAGTGAAAGCAAACACGTCTACTGCCACTTTAACATCTAGAGAAGGTAAAGCTATTTCGGATGTCTGACCATTACGGCTATCATTGTTCAAAATATTAACAATATAACCTCACAAATGACACAAAACCTTTGTGGTAGAAATGGACCAGTTGCTAAATGATCTGGTCCAGTGTATGGTACCATAGCAGTATCAGTTACCCATGCCAGTAGCAGGCTCTATTGTTACAGTGCGGTTTCTTATTGAACAAGTCTTTGGTCCCAGAGGAATGTCTACAGTCATGGGTGGCACTCTACTGTGAGAGGTCATTGTTGTGGGGTATTGTGATAGGAATCCACCTTGATAACAGTGTAATGTGGCTCAGAGGCACTGATGTGTTTCTGCCCAAAAGATAGTTCAGTGAGGGCTTCTGGTTTACTGGGATGTCAGTTGAAACCCTACAGTTGAGTTAAAGGTTATCGATCAATCAATGGATCGATCAAATCTTTCAATAGACAAAAATTAACGCATATAGCATATTTTGTACGTAAAAATACAACGCAGTGCACTTTACACTAGAACAGATAAATACATAAAAATAGAATATACACATACAATACACATTTATGCAAAATGTTGTAAGTTGTCAATAGTAATATCCATGCCAGTTCTTTTGCACACCTACATTCAACAGACCCATTAATGTTATTAGCTGCAGCTGTGTTTATCCTGCTATGCTTACATCACACAGTACCAAGACCAACCTGACATTATTTTAACCTTTACATGGTGTTCAACCTGTAAATGGCAGCAGACTTACTAAAATGGTCTGGTGTCTAGTTAATCTTTAATGCCTGTTCACTATACTGATCAATGTATCCCCAACAATGGCAGTGAAATAGAGTAATGCAATGCTCTCGCCTTAAATAATGTGAGAGAGCAGTTCAACTTGATGTTGTTTGACATTGTCTCATCACATTTCCAGGATGGGCATTTTGAAAACACCTATTACAGTGATTTCATCTCCAACTTGGCCAGAGTCAAGTATGCAGGTGAGTTACGCTGCTGGGCTGGAATTGACTGCTGAAGTTGTGGAAGTAGTATTTGCAGTTGCTTTTTCAGTCTAACAAGTCTTCTGAAGGACCGTGGGCAGGCCACTTACCTGACTCTTTATTCATATGTACTTAATTTATTTAGAACACTGGAAAGCTGGAGTCTTTCCCATCTGGAAAATTTCCGTCAGAATTCAGTCCTAGGCCAGAAGGGTGTGCGTGTGGCTCTGGAGCCAGTGGATATAACAGGTTTCTGTGGTCCACACGGTTTAACTTTTTTTTTTTAATATTATCCTTACAGGTCAGGCAATAAATATATCCAACATCAATGTGCGCTCAATGCTCCCTGAGAACCTCAACCATTTCTTCAGATATCAGGGCTCCCTCACCACTCCTCCTTGCTATGAGAGCATCCTCTGGACTGTATTCGATACACCCATCACTCTCTCCCACAACCAGGTACAGAAGACTATTATTGTATCAATATATATCATTATAATAAGAGTCTTGTAAAACAACTGTTTAAGAAAAGTGGCAAGTGTTTTCAAAATTATTGTTGACAGGAGTGCAAAGCCTTTATGGGTAACTGTTTAAATTATTAGCTTTCTTAAGTCATTTGCTTATAAACTCTTAACATTTAGACAACAAAATCATTAAAATTTTATGAAGACTGCTTGCCAACTTTGATTTGGCATTTCTCAAAAATAATTACTTAGTGTTTTTGAATGGCACTTTTCATATGGAAAATCTACTGTGAATCTCAATGTTAGATGCTACCTGACAAATGTGCTCTTCTGGTAAGAACTCCATCCATCAACCTGCTGTCTAATCTGTCAACTGTTACTGCTTTTGCGCACTTGCAGAAAATTTAAGGGAACAGAGACTTACCAGAAAAATAACAGCCCTATGCTGATGATGTTGCAGTGTTGAATGATTCGCATCTTATCTGATCTCCTCATGTTTAGATCAGGAAGTTGGAGAGTACCCTGATGGACATTGACAACAAGACCCTGTGGAATGACTACCGGATGGCGCAGCCACTCAATGACCGCATTGTAGAGTCTTCATTTCTACCACGCCTTGGGAAAGGAAGTATGTAGCTCTTAAAAAAGCAATTGCAGTTGATACACCTCGGGATTGAACAAGAGTCTTGTTACACTGGCATGTGTGTTTCCTGCTTTTTATAACATTATTTTCAAATCAGTAATTCAGATACAATTTTTTTTCCCCCTCTATCTGTTCAGCATTTTGTCGGCAAGATGAAATTGAATCCAAGCTCCTAAGGATAGAGAGTTTGATAGCGTCTGTTGGAAAACACATTCAGTCCGGTGAGTATAAAGAAATGAGAGTTTGATAAAGTCTGATGGGGAAAAATACATTTTAAACAGGAGTGTGCTGTTAGGGCATCTGGGTGGGGTACCGGTATTCCAGTGCCTACCAATATAGGGATCACCGGTTCGAATCCCCGTGTTACCTCCGGCTTGGTCGGGTGTCCCTACAGACACAATTGGCCGTGTCTGTGGGTGGGAAGCTGGATATGGGTATGTGTCCTGGTCACTGCACTAGCGCCTCCTCTGGTCGGTCAGGGCGCCTGTCCGGGGGTACTGGGGGGAATAGCATGATCCTCCCATGCGCTACGTCCCCCTGGTGAAACTCCTCACTGTCGGGGGGGAAAAGAAGTGGCTAGTGACTCCATGTATCGGACGAGATGCGGTAGTCTCCAGCCCTCCCTGGATCAGCAGAGGGGGTGGAGCAGCGACCACTCGGAAGAGTGGGATAATTGGCCAAGTACAGTTGGGGAGAAGAAAATGGGGAACCCCCCCCCCAAAAAAAACAAAACAAAGCAGTGCGCTGTTATATCTCACCCTAAACTTTGCAACAGATCGCTGAATGTTAAACGAAACTACAGGTATTGTTTTATTTCATATTTGCAGATCTATTGTTTTCTATAAACAATGGATATGTAGTACTTTATTGAATGGTTGAATGTGGTTTTTCGTTTTTTTTGTCCACTTTAGATGGAATTCAGGACTCTAGGACCTCCAGGAATGGTGAGTGGTTGGTTGGCATTAATATTCCTGTTTGAGAGCTACCTTACACTAATTTGTAAATGTGTATGTATCAAGAGGGAATGTCATGTTCTCTTGCTCTACAGTCTCAACCTCAGCTTTCTTGTCTTCCTTAGGACCTCAGGCTTTGTCAAAACTGGTTCTCAACTTCCCAGAGAGGAATGCAGGCAGCTACGCCCTGGTCCGCCTTGATCACCCTATGAATCTTCACTCCTTCACTGTCTGCATGCATGTCCGGCCTCAGCCTGGCGGTATCCACACTGTCCTCTCCTACTCCAGTGCTGGCATCGACAATGAGCTGATGATCACCATTGGTTATGAAGTGGGGCTCTGGATCGGCAATGAATTTGTCAACCTGCCTCACAAGTTCCAGTCTCATGACTGGACAAACTACTGCATCACCTGGTCATCCCACAAAGGAGAGGCGGAACTCTGGATCAATGGTGTGGTAGGGGAGGAGCAGTACCTGAAAGGTGGGTATTCGCTGAACCCTGGGGGCGTGTTCATCCTGGGCAAGGACCAGGATGGCTTTCTGGGCATCTCTGACTCGGACGCCTTTGTGGGTAAGATGACCGACGTCAATGTGTGGGACTATGTGTTAAGCACGGCGGAGATTCATGAACAGATGTCATGTGACAGGAACAGCACTGTGATAGGTAATGTGCTCAGCTGGGGCGCCTCCCCGCTCAGCCTGTATGGAGGGGTGCAACTGGAGAATGATTACAGGTGTCCCTGAAGACTCCTTATACCTTCGCTGGTTCTGTGAGCTTTGAAATGCCATTATATGATTCAGTGGTTTCATAGTTGTCGAATAATCTATACCTTATACTATCATGTGTCCTCTTTTAAGACCAAATGAAAATCTTACTTTTTTTAGGCTAGATTTTGGCTCATTTTTGTCTTATGCATTGTTTTTTTCTTGCTGTTTTTCTCTTCAGTTGAATTACATCTGCTGTATTTATTCTTTTTTTTGTATTTTCTTTTAATGTTTGAAGCACTTTTGCTTGTATGCGACAAGTGCTATAAGAATAAAGTTAAAATATCATTACCAAAATGTCAGTGCTGATAGTGGTAACAAGACCCTGCTCATGAAATTATTGATAACAAATATCTTTGACACAGCAGTAGTTTTTTGCACAAAAGCAAATCAACATTATCCATCACAGCGTCAGGCCTGTATTGCATTCACATGTTTGTGTCATTAATAAATATCTACAAGCACTGTGTTGGTTCAGTTATTGACTTGAAGACTTAACCTAAGGTTTACTTACTTACTCTAGTTTATGTTTACTTACATTTACTTAAGGTGTACTTACTTACTCTAGTGGCATTAACTGTAGATTGCAAGTCCATACAGAGATGTATAATAATAATAAAAAAAGGTTTGGAGAAATTATTTTATGTATCCAGTCTATTATGGAGCAACGCCCTGCGAAAGGGGAAGCTTCCTCTCCTCTGAATGCACTCATTTTTCTTCACAAGACACTGACCCTTATTACATCCTCTTTACTTCCTTTCAGTGGCCAATCCCCATCACCCAGCTTGATCTCCACTTTGTTCTTCTTCATGAAAATCTGGTTGACCTCCAGGAAGGTCTTGCTCTTGGTCTCGGGGACCACCAGCCAGATGTAGACCAGTATGGCCAGGCAGACGATGGAAAAAATAATGAAGCTGTAGGGACCAAGGCCTCTCTGGAGAGATCAGTAGGTTCTCAAGATTAAATGTGCTCTGCGTAGTATGGCGCTTTCTCATCAGATTCTTATTGAGAGTTTTAGAGACCAACTACAGATAAAAAGTACACAATACAGGCAATGGATTTAAGATAACAAATAGATGAAGTGGTCACTCATCAAAAGAGAGTCTAGAATTCACTAGTAGCTTGCTTGTGTTCAAGCCACAGGTTACATTGGACATTATGTTGGTTACCATGGCAACATTGTCACTGGCCGTGGGAAAGTAATAACATCCAGTGTGTTGCTTTTTCCTGTTCCTGTTGAGTTGCTTGTAAAAATAAACGTGAGTTCTCCACTCATATCAACCTTTGAACATGTGTAGAGTCGTTTGCCTCTCCTCTTGCACACTGGTGACTCCTATTCACTCTCACAGAAAGTTGAATCAATTCATCTGGACACAACGTTTATTATCCAGATGAACTGATTCAACTTTCTGTGATTTTCTTACCTGGATTATTGACCATGCATCAAGACCTGTTCACTCAGACCTTTCTGGAGTTCTAGAACATGTCAACCAACACAGAAGTGCTGAAATTGCCCGAATTTTGGGATGGAATGCTGCCACATGGTTCGCACAAGCTGAAGCACAGTTTGCTGTCAGAGAAATAACAGCGGAGGACACCTAATATTTCTACATTGTCACTTCCCTCAGCAGCTCCACTGCCGCATGAGTGGTGAGTCTGATAGAGCAACCACCTGCTCTCAACAAATATACAGTATATATTCATCAGTCACCACAAAACATGGAGTGGAACATTACATATCCACCACTGGTCCACCTGTTTACACCCGGGCTCAGCGTCTGGACCCTAACAAATTGGCTGTTGCTAAGGCAGAATTCAACTCCACGGAATGTCTGGGCATCATTCGCCAATCAAACAGGCCCTGGGCTTCACCCCTGCACCTGGTTCTCAAAGCCAATTGTGGCTTGCGGCCGTGCGGTGACTACAGGCGCCTGAACAATGTGACTGCCCCAGACCGCTACCCTGTCCCACATATAAAAGACTTTTCAGCCCATCTGGCTGGCAAGTCTATTTTTTCAAAACCACTGCTACCATCAAGTGCCTGTTCACCCCCCCTCCCCCCAATATATATATATATATATATATATATATATATATATATATATATATATATACACTACCGTTCAAAAGTTTGGGATCACCCAAACAATTTCGTGTTTTCCATGAAAAGTCACACTTATTCACCACCATATGTTGTGAAATGAATAGAAAATAGAGTCAAGACATTGACAAGGTTAGAAATAATGATTTGTATTTGAAATAAGATTTTTTTTACATCAAACTTTGCTTTCGTCAAAGAATCCTCCATTTGCAGCAATTACAGCATTGCAGACCTTTGGCATTCTAGCTGTTAATTTGTTGAGGTAATCTGGAGAAATTGCACCCCACGCTTCCAGAAGCAGCTCCCACAAGTTGGATTGGTTGGATGGGCACTTCTTTGAGCAGATTGAGTTTCTGGAGCATCACATTTGTGGGGTCAATTAAACGCTCAAAATGGCCAGAAAAAGAGAACTTTCATCTGAAACTCGACAGTCTATTCTTGTTCTTAGAAATGAAGGCTATTCCATGCGAGAAATTGCTAAGAATTTGAAGATTTCCTACACCGGTGTGTACTACTCCCTTCAGAGGACAGCACAAACAGGCTCTAACAGGTACTATTTAATGAAGATGCCAGTTGGGGACCTGTGAGGCGTCTGTTTCTCAAACTAGAGACTCTAATGTACTTATCTTCTTGCTCAGTTGTGCAACGCGGCCTCCCACTTCTTTTTCTACTCTGGTTAGAGCCTGTTTGTGCTGTCCTCTGAAGGGAGTAGTACACACCGGTGTAGGAAATCTTCAATTTCTTAGCAATTTCTCGCATGGAATAGCCTTCATTTCTAAGAACAAGAATAGACTGTCGAGTTTCAGATGAAAGTTCTCTTTTTCTGGCCATTTTGAGCGTTTAATTGACCCCACAAATGTGATGCTCCAGAAACTCAATCTGCTCAAAGAAGTGCCCATCCAACCAATCCAACTTGTGGGAGGTGCTTCTGGAAGCGTGGGGTGCAATTTCTCCAGATTACCTCAACAAATTAACAGCTAGAATGCCAAAGGTCTGCAATGCTGTAATTGCTGCAAATGGAGGATTCTTTGACGAAAGCAAAGTTTGATGTAAAAAAAATCTTATTTCAAATACAAATCATTATTTCTAACCTTGTCAATGTCTTGACTCTATTTTCTATTCATTTCACAACATATGGTGGTGAATAAGTGTGACTTTTCATGGAAAACACGAAATTGTTTGGGTGATCCCAAACTTTTGAACGGTAGTGTATATATATATATATGCACATGCCTTCACCTGAAACGAGTAAAACACAAGTTAATACAAAGATAGTAAAAACACAAGATGATAACAATTAAAGTTCATGAAATTGTCTCTGATGGATCCTTTTTCTTTTTCCTCTTTTCTCTCTTTCTCGTGTACGCTTCTCTTCTCATTAACTTTGTCACAGGTTTGACGAACCAGTTGTCTCCATTCTGTTCGGTTCTCTACCTTTGATTTCCGTTGGTCAAGTACATCACCACATTTCAGAGCACTTTTGCATGTGTCTATATTTCAGTTTAGGACGTCCAACAGGATGTGTTCCTTCAGTTAATTAACCAGACAATAGGGTTTTTACAGGTCTTTTATTATCCATTCTGGACGCATGGCCTAGCCAGCGTAACCAACTACTAACTAGTTTGACTTCTATGTCTTCCACACATGCTCTAGTAAGAACTTCTTCATTGCTGATGTAATGGTCCCATTTTATCTTTACAAATGTTCTTACAAGGTGCTGTTGAATTGCACAGAGTTGCCTGACTTGATGGTGGTATAAAGGCCAAGTTTCACTACCGTACATTAGTAGAGGCATAAGGCATTAATTGGAGACTTTTACTTTGGTGGTAGTGGTGAGGTTGCGTTCAGTTTTTGTGGTGTTGATGCATAAATCCATCTTTTTGGCTAGGTCATTGTAAGCAGTGAGAAGAATTTGTAAACCAACGGCACTGCCACTGAAGATTGCTATGTCATCTGCGTATTGTGCCTCTCTGATGTATTTGTGAGGACTTTGGTCCTACTCTTCAGTCTTCTTAGGTCAAATAAGTCACCATCATAATGAAACCTGACTTTAATGCTGTGAGTGTGTTTGATCTTCTTGTATGCAAGCCAGAGTAGAACAGCTGCATATATGCCATAAAGTGTGGGTGCTAGTTTGCAACCTTGTTTAATGCCGTTGTTGTAATCAAAAAGTTCTGTGACTACAGGCGCCTGAATGATGTGACCACCCCAGATCGCTACCCTGTCCCACATATTTAAAACTTTTCAGCCCATCTGGCTGGCAAGTCTATTTTTTCAAAAGTGGACCTTGTCCACTGCTACCACCAAGTGCCTTTTCACCCCCAGCATGTCCCAAAAATGGCAGTCATTACCCTATTTGGCCTTTTTGAATTTCTCCGCATGCCATTTGTCTTTAAAACTGTCATGCAAATGTTGCAAAGGCTGATGGATACCGTGTTATGTGACTTACCATTCCTGTTTGCCTACCTTGACAACATATTGGTTGCTAGCACCTCCAAAGCAGAACATTTGTCACACCGCTGTCTCCTCTTCAATCGCCTCCACCAAAACAGGTTAACAATTAACCCTGCCAAATGCCAGTTTGGGCTCCATGCAATTGACTTCCTGGGGCACCTCCTCACTGGGAGTGGAGCAAGGCCACTACCATCCAAAGTGGAGGCTGTGTGGAATTTACCTCCCCCAACACCACCGAGACCCTGTAAGAGTTCTTGGACATGGTAAAATTTTACCATCGGTTCATCCCCCATGCCGCTCGGCTCATGCAACCCCTTTACAGCACGCAAGACTCCTAAGCAGAAACTATCTTGGACGGTGGAAATGACCCAGTTGTTCGCAGCCACCAAACAGGCCCTCACCAACACGACACTGCTTGCTCACCTATTGCCAGATATCTTAACACAGATGCCTTAACATTGCCTTAACACAGATGTGTCCAATGTGGCCGCTGCAGCTGTTTTTGAGCAGTTGGTCAAAGGGGTCTGGGAGCCTCTCGCCTTTTTCAGCAGACAGCTCTGACTTAGCGAACGGTAGTATAGAAATTTTTATTATTCACTCTTAGCCCTCTATCTGGCCATTCGTCATTTTCACTTTCTCTTAGAGGCTCGCCATTTCCTGGCATATGTGTACCACAAGCCATTAACATTTGCCATGTCCAAGTTATCTGAACCATGGTCAACCCGGCAACAATGCTAGCTTGCGTTTGTCTTTGAGTTCACCACAAACATTCAGCACTTAGCTGGGAAACACAATCTGGTGGCTGACTGCCTCTACTGCGCTCTAACTGGGACCCTAGGAATTGACTATGCGCATATGGCCATGGACCAGGTTTCGGACTCAGACATCCTGGCCCTCAGGACAGAGGCTACAGGCCTACAGCTGGCTGACGTACCTTTCATGGAGGTGGGGGCTATACTGCTCTGTGACATCTCTACATCACAGCCTCGCCTAGTGGTACCTCAGTGCTGGAGATGGCAAATGTTTTGATTCAATCAACAGCCTTGCACACCCAGGCAAGAAACCCAAACAGCATCTCATTGCAGCTAAGTTTGTTTGGCATGGCATGAAAAAAGAAGTCCGCGAATGGGCTAAGACCTGTGTCAACTTTCAACATGCAAAGGTTCATCACCACATTAGGGCCCCATTGGAGCCCTTTGCAGTCCTGGAACAGCATTCTGACCATGTTCATGTAAACTTTGTGGTCCCTCTCCCTCCTTCCAGGGGTTTCACTCACCTTTGCTCTGTTGTCATCCATGACTATGGCTGATGTGGCACGCAGTTTCATTGGCACTTGGATCGCCTGTTATGGAGTCCCTTAAGACTTGTCCTCAGACCGGGGACCCCAGTTCATCTCTGAACTCTAGTCTTCTACCTGCCAGGGTTTGGGTGTTTCTCTCCACCACACTGCAGCTTATCACCCGAAGACCAAGGGGCTCTGTTAGCATTTCCATTGCTTAATGAAGGGTTCACCCTAAGCCAGCCTGCAGGGAAACGTTTGGGTTGACAGGCTTGCATGGATGATGTTGGGGCTCCGAACGGTGCCAAAGGCAGACCTCCACTCATCCTCTGCTGAGCTTGTGTTTTGCCAGCCACCATGTGTCCCAGGAGACTTCATCCCTGCCACAACTGATCCCTTGTCAGCGGAAGACCAACGCTCCTCTCTCCTTGATGCCGCCCACACATTTCTGCCAACCCCCACCTCACTCTATGTTACACCTGACTTGCAGATGTCATAGTACATGTTGATTTGCCATTATGCTCATCAGGGGCAATTTCAGCCTACAATGGTTCTTATCGAGTGCTGGAACCTGAGGACAAAATATTTCTCTTAGACACAGGGGGTAAACCTGACCATGTCTCTGTGGAATGTCTTAAACCATCTTACCCAGGCTTACCTGAGCATTACATGGCCTGTACTTGTGAATTCTGGGAGGATGTGTGAAGTGGTCACTCACCAAAAGAGATTCTAGAATTCACTAATGCTTGCCTGTGTTTGAGCCAAAGATTACGTTGGACATTATGTTGGTTACTGCGGTAACGTTGTCACTGGTTGTGGGAAAGTAATAACCTCCAGTGTGTTCCTTTTTCCTGGTCCTGTTGAGAGGTGTGTGGAAATAAACGTGAGTTCTCCACTTGTATAAATCTTTGAACATGTGCAGAGTTTCTTTTCTCTCCTCTTCCACACGGATATATTTAGCAATAGAGAAGGAAAAGTGAAAGAGCGAGAAAATATTTTAATAGTGTTAGTCTCAGACTAGGTTTGCTTGAGCCAGGACAAATGCACAGGTCAACAACAAAGAAAAAGACAACTTCGCAGCAGTGATTAAGTATGTAAAAAAATAGCATGTTGTTAGGTAGAAATCTACTACGAATGTAGCAACAACAAAAAAAGGGCAACAAGCAACTGACACTGACACAGGGAGCATGACACTGACAAACAGGGAGTATGATATCTGATTGTATTCTGGACATGTCACAAGAGAACATTTTATCACAACATGTCAAGTATCGCTTTTTCCACCATACAGCCTCCTGCTGTTTGACTTTATAGGGCTGCAGATGAGGACTTGATGGCGGAAGTAAACATGTGAAGAGGATACATGTTTATGTTTATCTCTCGGTAAGATAACCGCATTTGTCTTTTAAAAAAGTCTCAAATGGCAGAGCAGCTACATTTAAAGAGGCCATCATCTTGGCCAGTGTCTGTTTAGTTTCCCCAATGTATAAGGCACGGCAATCCTCCCAGCATTTAACAGTGTATACTACATTGCTCTGTTTGTGCCGGGGACCCAATCCTTGGGTTGGACCAATTTCTGGCGCAACGTGTTTTGGAGTTTGAAAGCAACTGAGACGCGGTGTTTGGAAAATATGCGTTTCAACTTTTCCGACACTCCCACCACATACGGAACCACCACTGATTTACGCTTAAGCAGCTGTTGTCCTTCTCCTCTCTTCAGTTGGTTGGTGCCCTGTTTGGATGTTTTCCTGGCTTTGACAAATGCCCAGTTAGGATAACCACACTTAACCAGGGCCTGTTTAATGTGGGATTTCTCCCCTTCCCTGGCCGCTGTACCACCTCAGTGGTACAGCGTCCTGATGACTTCTAATTATGTGCTCCAGTAGATGATAGTCAAACCTTAAGTACTGATCACTATGTGTTGGTTTATGGTAAACATCATCACCAATCAAAAGTCCCCCATCACCAATTTCAATTTCACAGTCTAAGAAAGCTAACCTGTCATTTTTCACATCCTCCCTGGTGAACTTAATGTGGTTCTGGAGTCATGAAGTGAGGAGCATGAGGAACTGTCTGATGATGTATGGCTGCTAGACTAAGTCAAGTCAAGTCAATTTTATTTTTATATCCCAATATCACACGTAGTATATGGGTTTGAACATATACACAGAGTAATACCACAGTGAGCCTATACTATAGGTAATACTACAAGAGGCCAGAAGGCGCGCTCTAAGGTGGATATATGAATAGAACTGAAGTCGGTTAGGACACGCATACACACGTGGTATTCTTCGTTCCTGAATAAAGTTAATAAAAAAGGACTACCAGCCAGTCTCCTCATCAGCATAAACCACAATATGGTGTGGTTTATACAAAAAAGTGGCAGCATTTGATGTTTAATCGCTGAAGAAGACGAGAGACCGAGAGAAGAGAATGATGAGCTTGTTGCAAAGTTCCAGTGACTAAAGGTAAATGTGTTAGGTCCGACAGCGCTAAATTCAATAGTGTTTGAGATTACGCTAACGCGGGAGAGAAAACAAAATGGAACAATTTAAGTCACCTTCTCTGTTAGTATTACTAAGCAACATATCTGAAAACTGGCACAGATGGGAACAAAGATATAGGTTGTACATGACGGCAACTGAAATGTCAAAAAAGGAAAATGAGGGGCAAGTGGCAATATTACTGTACACGCTAGGCGAAGAAGCACTCGAGGTGTACAACACACTTGATATAGCCAAAGCCGAGCCTGAAGACATGCAGGTGGACCACATATTGCAGGCTTTCAGAGACTACTGTACACCAAAGAAAAACGTGGTATTTGAGAGGCACCAGTTTTGGATGTATGCAATGCAAGAACCAATGCACATTGACAAATTTGTCACAGAGCTAAAACAGAGGAGCAAAGACTGTGAGTTCAGTATATCCCAAAATGACATGCTAAGAGACAAAATCGTTTTCAGTGTTACAGATAAGCATCTGAAAGAGAAACTACTGAGAGAACCTAACCTGACTTTAGCCAAAGCCCTTGATATTTGTAGGGCATCAGAGATAGCCAAGGAGCAAATCAGCATAATGGTGTGCGCAAAGAAGGAAAATGAGGTGCATGCAATAACGGAGGCAACAAGACCAATAAGGTAAAATAAGGCTAAGGCCAACAAAACAGCGTTCAGTGCTAATAATAAAAAGGAGAAATATGACAACCTAACATGAGTATGCAACAGATGCGGACACATGGCCCAAAAGCATGTCCAGCATATGGAATGAAGTGCAGAGTTTATGGGAAGGGCAATCACTTTGCCAAGATGTGCAGAATGAAAGGAGTGCAAGCATTGCAGACAGTGGATTCACTATTTGTGGGCAGTCTGGAGTCGGCCAGGTAAATGCACTGAATAAAGCTAGTGATATGCCGTGGTGAGCTACTTTGTCAATTAGAGGTGTGCCCATCATCTTTAAACTAGACACACGTGCTGACGCTAGTGTTCTCCCTCTAGAACAGGTCAAAAAACTCCAAGGCAAAGTACGCCTGAGTCCCACAAACACAGTATTAAGAGCCTATGGAGGTAACCAGATTAAGCCAGCTGGTAGCACCTACCTGAAATGCAGTACTGAACGAGCAGAGTCCAAGCTCCAGTTCTATGTCATTGAGCAGCATGTGAGGAGTTGCACTTGGTCAGATGTGTTGATGAAATCAAGGAGAGCTCACCTGCAACCAAAGAAGAGCTGGGGAGGCAGTATCCAGGTGTTCCAGGGGTTGGGGAGTTCCCTGGTGAGCATCATATTCATATTGACCCAGAAGTGACCCTCGTGATCCACGGTGTCGGATTTCTATAAAATATATGCACGTGAGACAACTGTTAACTATATCAACATTTTATTTTAGCTTAGCAGTAACATGACCATAGCATGGTACAACTTAACTTCCTGCCCCGTATATCCTAACCTTGTTCCGATTGGTCCATATCACATAAGACTTCCTATTGGTTAAAACACATATGCATCAATATATTATATACTAACATACAATAATATCACATCTCCCCTTTCTAGAGAAAAAATAGCGGATTCCGTCCTGGACCATACAGGGGTTTCTCTGCTTTCTGGAGAGCAGGTTGCTGTGCATTAGGAAAAATGCTGTTAAAAACAGCCTGTGATACAACAGTGACATCTGCTCAGGTGTCAAGTTTGAAAGTGATATTTTGTCCATTATGTCTATATCAACAGTTCATGGATCAGCATCAGATGTCACAGAGCCGAGAAAGAAGCTTTCCTCCTCCTCTTCTTCAATACCATGCACAGCCTTACCTGCAAAGCACACACGCTGGTAGTGCCAACCCCCCCCACACACACACAGGAATGGCACTTGGCATCATTAGCAGGGCACTTGTGCTTGGGGTGAGGTGTGCCTCCACATTTGTAGCACTGGGAGCTTTTTGGGTTTTTGCTCTGACCGCGGTGCTGCTTAGCTCCACTGCTTTTGGATTTGTTGAATTTAGGCTTTTCTTTATGCAACCCAGCCACTGAGGATGCACAAGCCAGTACATCCTTAGTGCCGGTCCCAAGCCCGGACAAATGGGGAGGGTTGCGTCAGGAAGGGCATCCGGCATAAAATCTTTGCCAAATCAAATATGCGGATCATAAATAAGACTTACATACCGGATCGGTCGAGGCCCGGGTTACCAACGACCGCCACCGGTACTGTTAACCAGCAGGGTGTCGGTGGAAACTATGCTACTGTTGGGCGAAGGAGAAGGAGAGGGGGAAAGCATGTCCAGAGGCAGCTAGAGAGGAGGAAGGGTAGGCATGTGGAGGTGAGAGTTGGAACTTTGAATGTTGGCACTATGACTGGTAAAGGGAGAGAGCTGGCTGACATGATGGAAAGAAGAAAGGTAGGCATACTGTGTGTGCAAGAGACCAGGTGGAAGGGGAGTAAGGCCAGGAGTATCGGAGGTGGGTTCAAACTCTTCTACCATGGTGTAAATGGGAGGAGAAATGGGGTAGGGGTAATTCTGAAGGAAGAGTATGTCAAGAGCGTGCTGGAGGTGAAGAGAGTGTCAGACAGAGTGATGAGTATGAAGCTGGAAATTGAAGGTTTATTGCTGAATGTTATCGGCGCATATGCCCCGCAAGTTGGGTGTGAGATGGATGAAAAAGAAGAATTCTGGAATGAGTTGGACGACATGGTGGAGAGGGTACCCAAGGAGGAGAGAGTGGTGATTGGAGCGGACTTCAATGGACATGTTGGTGAAGGGAACAGAGGTGATGAGGAGGTGATGGGAAAGTATGGAGTCAAGAAGAGAAATGTGGAAGGACAGATGGTGGTCGATTTTGCGAAAAGGATGGAAATGGCTGTGGTGAATACATATTTCAAGAAGAGGGAGGAACACAGGGTGACGTACAAGAGTGGAGGAAAGTGCACACAGGTGGACTATATCTTATGTAGAAGGCACCATCTAAAAGGGATTGGAGACTGCAAGGTGGTGACAGGGGAGAGCGTAGCTAGGCAGCATCGGATGGTGGTCTGTAGGATGACTTTGGAGACCAAGAAGAGGAAGCGAGTGAAGACACAGCCGAAGATCAAATGGTGGAAGTTGAAGAAGGAAGACTGTTGTGTGGAGTTCAGACAGGAGTTAAGACAGGCACTGGGTGGTAGTGAAGAGTTGCCAGATGGCTGGAAAACCACTGCGGAAATAGTGAGGGAGACAGCTAGGAAGGTACTTGGTGTGTCATCAGGACAGAGGAAGGAAGACAAGGAGACTTGGTGGTGGAATGAGGAAGTACAGCAAATTATACAGAGGAAAAGGTTGGCAAAGAAGAAGTGGGATAGTCAGAGAGATGAAGAAAGTAGACAGGAGTACAAGGGGATGCAGCGTAAAGCAAAGAGAGAGGTGGCAAAGGCAAAGGAAAAGGCGTATGGTGAGTTGTATGACAGATTAGACACTAAGGAAGGAGAAAAGGACTTGTACCGATTGGCTAGACAGAGGGACCAAGCTGCAAAGGATGTGCAGCAAGTTAGGGCGATCAAGGATAGAGATGGAAATGTGCTGACAAGCGAGGAGAGTGTGCTAAGAAGGTGGAAGGAATACTTTGAGGGGCTGATGAATGAAGAAAATGAGAGAGAGAGAAGGTTGGATGATGTAGAGATAGTGAATCAGGAAGTTCAGCGGATTAGCAAGGAGGAAGTGAGGGCAGCTATGAAGAGGATGAAGAATGGAAAGGCAGTTGGTCCTGATGACATACCTGTGGAGGCATGGAGATGTTTAGGAGAGATGGCAGTGGAGTTTTTAACTAGATTGTTTAACACAATCCTGGAAAGTGAGAGGATGCCTGAGGAGTGGAGAAGAAGCATACTGGTACCGATTTTCAAGAACAAGGGCGATGTGCAGAACTGTAACAACTACAGAGGTATAAAGTTGATCAGCCACAGCATGAAGATTTGGGAAAGAGTAATAGAAGCTAGGTTAAGAGGAGAGGTGACGATCAGCGAGCAGCAGTATGGTTTCATGCCACGAAAGAGCACCACAGATGCGATGTTTGCTTTGAGAATGTTGATTGAGAAGTATAGAGAAGGCCAGAAAGAGTTGCATTGTGTCTTTGTAGATTTAGAGAAAGCTTATGACAGAGTGCCGAGAGAGGAGGTTTGGTATTGTATGAGGAAGTCAGGAGTTGCAGAGAAGTATGTAGGAGTGGTGCAGGATACGTATGAGGGAAGTGTGACAATGGTGAGGTGTGCAGTTGGAATGACAGACAAGTTCAAGGTGGAGGTGGGATTACATCAAGGATCGGCTCTTAGCCCTTTCTTGTTTGCAATGGTGATGGACAGGTTGACGGACAAGATCAGGCAGGAGTCTCCATGGACGATGATGTTCGCGGATGACATTGTGATCTGTAGCGAGAGTAGGGTGCAGGTTGAGGAGAGCCTGGAGAGGTGGAGGTATGCACTGGAGAGAAGAGGAATGAAAGTCAGTAGGAGCAAGACGGAATACCTATGCGTGAATGAGAGAGAGGACAGTGGAATGGTCAGGATGCAAGGAGTGGAGGTGACAAAGGCATTTGAGTTTAAATACTTGGGGTCAACTGTCCAAAGTAACGGGGAGTGCAGTAGAGAGGTGAAAAAGAGAGTGCAGGCAGGTTGGAGTGGGTGGAGAAGTGTGTCAGGAGTGATTTGTGACAGAAGGGTATCAGCAAGAGTTAAAGGGAAAGTTTACAAGATGGTTGTGAGACCAGCTATGTTATATGGTTTGGAGACAGTGGCACTGACGAAAAGACAGGAGGCGGAGCTGGAGGTGGCAGAGTTGAAGATGCTAAGATTTTCACTGGGAGTAACGAAGAAGGACAGGATTAGGAACGATTATATTAGAGGGACCGCTCAGGTTGGACGGTTTGGAGACAAAGCAAGAGAGGCAAGATTGAGATGACTTGGACATGTGTGGAGGAGAGATGCTGAGTATATTGGGAGAAGGATGCTGAATATGGAGCTGCCAGGGAAGAGGAGAAGAGGGAGGCCAAAGAGGAGGTTTATGGATGTGGTGAGGGAAGACATGCAGGTGGCTGGTGTGACAGAGGAAGACGCAGAAGACAGGAAGAAATGGAAACGGATGATCCGCTGTGGCGACCCCTAACGGGAGCAGCCGAAAGTAGTAGTAGGCTTTTCTTTATGTTGTCTGCCTTTAAATACTATGTCCACAGAGCTAACATCCATCTGCTTTACACTACTGGCATCACTCCTGAGTGTTTTGCTGCTTTTTGATCTCCTCTGATTGTCTTGCCATGTTAATGGCTTTTTCCAGGTCTAGGTCCTTTTCCATCTGCATGCGTTCTGAGAGCCGTGTATCTATCTGTCAGCCCTACCACTATCCTGTCCCTTATTAGCTCGTCATGCAATGTCCCATAATTGCAGTGTTCTGCTAATGCATACAGGGCAGTGACGAATGCATCAACAGTCTCATTTGCTTCTTGCTTGCGCATGTTAAATCGTGCACGTTCATAAACGATGTTCTTTTTCACTACAAAGAACGACTGGAAGCCATCCCGCACTTTCGTGTATTGGCGCTGGTTTGCTTCAGTCAGCTTCAAGCCTCTCAACACATCATCAGCTTCGTCTCTGTAGAATAGGACTCAGTTTCTCAAAACACGTCAGTGACAGGGTGAAAGACCCGGCTGACCAGCATTATGGAAAATATATCACTCAACACTGGGATTGGACCTGTTAAACGACAACTCCCACAAACTAGCTATTGTGAAGATGAAATATTATGTAATTGTGCAGACCTCTCCCCTTGCTTTCTGACATCCACAAGCAGGTTAAAGCAGTCTTTCCCCAGCCAGCATCCAGACCACTACATGACTTGAGGCCAGGGGACTGGACAGTGGTGAAGGACCTAAGAAGAAAGGATTGGAAGCAACAGAGGTGGACCGAGCCATTTCAGATCTTATTGGCAATAGAAACAGCAGAGATAGATGACAGCACAACAACGCCCGACACACATAAGGGGAACTGATCTGTCCCCCGTTTTGTAACTGGTGCACAGGGAAGGGTGAGAAACTGCACTAGGCGCTCTCGTTTCCCTGAGCTCAAGAAACCGGACAAAAATTAGGGTGACAGTGACGTTACCCTACTGTAAGTGAGAATGGCGCCCCCAGTAGACTGGATTCTGCCCTGTCATAACAAGGATGAGTGTTTATGAAAAATGAAGAAGGAAAAAAAATTTAGTGTATGATATACTGTATGAAAGAAAGATTATCATGGCTGATCATAGGTAGAGATTCTAGCAGTGCTCAAAGCGCTTTAAAAAATTAGTAAGGAATAATAAGAACAAAAAATTAGAATGTTAAGAGTCAAGTTGGAAGAAAAAGAAAGTGTAAATAAAGGAAGGACATAGAGAGGTTTTGAAGCAAGGTTGAGGCCTTGTAGGCTTCAAAGGGGGGAAATATATGGTAGTATGCAAGGGCACATGTGGGTATCTGTTATTTTATGTGACTAGAGTGACAAACAAGTGTGGCAAGAAGCACAAGGCTATATAACCAGGACATAACATCAGTAGAAGATAAACTTGTTTATGCCCAAAAGTATGATAAGTGACATTCCATCATGTAAGTGTAACCCTTATTACGCGGAAAACAGTAGCAGCAGTAGTAGTAGCATATCAAGACAACCATTAGACTGTCAAAGGGGGAGGACTGAAGACATCCTAACGTCATCCTTACATCGATAGAGAGGCCAACATGTCCTGATCAACAAGGTCCCTGATTAACAGCAGGACATTGACTGACGCAAGTAGATTGTTCACTAGATTTGTAAATGGTATAAAGACAGGGAGACTTTTGTCTGATTTTCAGTCACTCTGCAGACCTGACTCAGACTTTGTTGATTCGTCAATAAAAGTCTTTTTTGAAGGATCCTCGTCTCATTGAGTTTTTTTGCAAGTTCTCTGTATCACTGGCCACCATACAATATATCAAAGTATTCACCGGATTCTCTTCGGAGCTTGCTATCCATGGCCGGATTAACCCACCAGGGGGCCCCGGGGCACGCACGTCCATTGCCCCCCACCCTCGCCCTGTCAGATAGGCTACGCAGACAATACTAAACATTTTTAAATGTAAAACTAGTGCAAATACCCAACATGGTAGTCGATGCTATGCCAATCTGCATGGGATTCGGATGGCGACTACAAAGTACAACACAATTTTGAATCACAAAACAAACAGAGATGAGAATAGCAGCTCACAGCATCAATAGAGACTTTGTAGCTTGGAGCCCTGCATCAGTAGAGACTGTAGCTTGGGGCTCCGCATCAGGAGACTTTGTAGCTTGGGGCCCTGCATCAGTAAAGACAGTAGCTTGGGGTCCCCGCATCAATAGAGACTAGCTTGGGCCCTGCATCGCGACGCAGGGTTGGAACAAACGTCCCTTGTAGGGTGTGATTGGGGATCCCTACTATACACAAACATAATATCCCTCACCTTTTGGGGCCCCTTGTGGTCCGGGGCCCCGGGACACTCGCCCGGCATGCCCGGCCCGTAATCCAGCCCTGTTGCTGTCAAAGTGCTTGCTTGACGGAATTTCTCAAATTTCCATATCCACTTTGTCCACTCGTGTGACTTGGAAAAATCAAAGGGCTCCGGTGGCTGAACGCTAAACATAGCGTTGGGTGTGTTAGATATTCTGCTAGCTCCTTCCCCGCTCCGCTCATCTCCACTGTCACTCATTTAGTTAACTCACCAAACTCCTTCTCTTTCCTTCCAGATAGACCTTTTTCCGTTCAGATTTAATTCAACAGCACTTCTGACACAATGTAGTATTTTCTATAAAATATATGCATGTGCGACAACAGTTAACTAAATATCAACACTTTATTTTAGTTTAGCAGCAACATGACCACAGCGTCGTGCAACTCACTTTCCTGCCCTCGTATATCCTAACCTTGTTCGGATTGGTCCATATCACATAAGGCTTCCTATTGGTCAAAACACATATCCGTCAATATATTATGTACTAACGTACAATAATACCATACATCATGGACAAACTGAAAAAGACACCGAGTCAGCTGGAAAAAGCTGACATCATCACTCCAGTAACAGAATGAGGCCCGGAGACACGATATCAGGTCAATCGGTGAGTTATATTGCCCTTTCTTTATTACACCCACGACTCGCACTAGCTGCTCGCCGCGCAGACCAAAAACATCAAGACGCCCACTTCCTCTAGACTCCCGCTCAGAACCACCCCCAAAAAGCCCACCCCCAGTCGTTGCTATGTTACCAAATCCCTACATGCTACAATATACACAATAGCCCTTAGGCTTTTTTAAAAACATTTATTTCTGATTTTTCCCTTTTTCTCCCAATTTAGTGGGCAAAACAGCCACGCATATCAATACCTCTGATGACGACGGGCGTTGCTACACATCGGAACACAAAGAGCCATGGACATTGTTGGCTCTGATAACGACTCCAAAGAGAATAAATATCTGAGTTTCATCACCAGCCAGTCAGACTAGTTTGGTCTAGTCAGAAAGGCACGAACTGATGAAGCCTCTTGAATGAGATGAGAAACGTCTTCACGGATATATACCAAGTCCAGTTGCACTCGATTCAATTCCTTTGGATAACCATGACCTGGATGAATGAGAACATTCACAGACAACGTGCATATAGTTTGTTTGAGATGTGAGGTGAAGCATATGCAAAATGTACAGAATGAATGTCAACACGAGGCGTGTCAAAGTAGCTTGCTTGGTTTTCAGTGTTTCACCTGCTTCTGATTGCCTTAAGTGCAGGAGTTCAAGTATCTCGGCGTCTTTTTCATGAGTGAGGGTAAGATGGAGCGGGAGATTGACAGGCGGATTGGTGCAGCATCAGCAGTAATGCTCAGGGCTGTCACGGCTTTCCTTTCCTCCATGGTTAGGTTGGAAGGAAGGAGTTTCGCATTGGACAGAGCTGCTGATACCTTTAACCTAAGCTGTTCCGCCTCGGTTTCCGTTAGATTGTTTTTCCTTATAGCTGATTCTGTGGATGTGATGAGGTCAACTATAGGTAGTTGTTTGGGTGTCATGGCGAAGTTCAGTCCTTTGGCTAAGACCTCCTTCTCTGATTGGGTAAGTACCTTGTCCAACAGATTCTTGATCCATCTGTTCTGCGTTCCGTTTTGTGTGGGATGTTCTGTCGTTTGTCTCCAGGTAAGTAGAGGGCCAACGAGCCCTGAGGTACACCATATTTAACATCAGAGAATTTTGATGTAACATTACTATAGCAGACACAATGTGTTCTTCCAGATAAGTAGGACTTAAGACAAGAGAGGGCGAAGCCAGAGACACCAAAATTACAATTTAATCTGTCTAATAGTATAAATTGATTAATGGTGTCAAAGGCTGCACTGACGTCCAGTAGTTGAAGCACAGAAGTGGAATCAGAGTCCATAGCTAGTAAAAGATCATTCACCATCCTGGTCAGGGAAGTTTCAGTGGAGTGACAGGCCTTGAAAGCCGATTGAAAAGGTTCATATAGATGGTTTTCTTCTATATGGGTCGAAAGATGTGGTCCATGGGCCGGTAGTTTGAGACCCCTGGTTTAAGGCCTTAAAAATTGGCAATAAAATTTTAAAGTCAATTCAAGGTCTTAACACGGAGCCAGTGTAGGGAAGCAAGCACAGGGGTGATGTGATCAAGCCTCTTTGTCTCGGTAATGAGGTTAACAGCGGCATTTTGTATCAACTGTAGATGGTGGAGGGAGCCCTGGCTGATACCTGAATAAAGTGTGTTACAATAATTAAACCGAGAATAGATAAAAGCATGTACAACTTTTTTTAGATTAGCAAATATTAAAAATGACCTAATTTTAGAGATTATCTTGATCCGGAAGAAACATGACTAAACAACATTTTTGACTTGTCAAAACAGAAGATAGCATTGAATATTACCGCTAGATTCCTAGCAGCCTGCTTAATATTTTTTGACAGACCACCAAGATTAGTACCAAAACCACTGATTGAATTTTGGGGACCGGACATAATGACCTCAGAGTTATCATTGTTAAATTTAAGAAAAGTTTGGGATATCCAGGATTTAATAACAGAGAGGCAAGTTGTGAGATTTTCTAGGCTGCTAGGATCTGTGGGCTTTAGTGGCATCTATAACTGAATGTCATCAGCATAAAAATGATAAAACACACCATGATGTGGCCAAGAGGCAGCATGTACATCGAAAACAGAGGGGGGCCAAGAACTGAGCCTTGAGAGACACCACAACTCAACTGAGGCATCAAGGAAGTAGAGTTACCCAGAACAACAAAAAAAGTTCTGTTGGAGAGGTATGAGCGTAATAAACCAAGAGTCAAGCCCATGATGCCTACCCAAGTCTCCAACCGATGCAAGAGGATACTGTGATTGACAGTGTCAAAGGCAGCACTCAAGTCTAAAAGAACTAAAATTGAGCAGTCACAGAGGTGACTGCTCAATGGAAAGACTGTCTATTAATGACAGTCCTTCCATGATGAGGTTATTGTTGAACTGGTCTTCTGTATAGTACTTACAGTTTATATTACTGTTGTAGAAATTGTTCTCTGGGTCAGTGCAGCTATTGTAAGGCTTGTAATCTGTATAACCAAGAGTCTCAAAGTTACAGTTATCATTACTTTGGAGACTTAATTTGATTTAACGTCTAATTCCTCATCCACAACATTACCATACAGATCATGATAATTCTCATGTCCCATCACTATTCATTGTTGAAATCATACAATCCACTTGGAGTAACTGCCACTCATCCCCCTGTGAAATCATCTGAGTTGATCCAGATCTTTGAGCTCTCTCACTGTAATTACTTTGGCTTGTTCTGGTGTTCCATTTAGTCATATCATCACTTTGCAATTTCTTGCCCTTGTTGGTTGTATTGTGTTTTGTTTCCTGAGGATGCATGCATGTCTGGCAATGTTGAAGTTCTTCTTTGTAAGATGTTTGTTTGGTACACCCCAGTCCCCTCGGGTTTCTGGCCTGCCTCAATAGTTCAGTTTTGTGGTTCCTATTCACAAACCAAACTATGATGGCAGACTTTGTTTTGCTGTCCTTTTGGTAAGGGTATGGCAAGCCGCACTTTGAAAGTAAAGATATGATCATCCAAAGAACTTTATGACTTGCAATTCCAGCATTCCAGTTCATCTGTCAAGGTGTCTTCCCCGTTGTTAACTCTGGCCGCAGTTCTGTCTATTCTGTCTGCCTGTCTATACACGAGGAGCGCATTGAGACCCCGGGGATCCAAGCAAGTACACAGGCGGAGCGTCACCTACAATCTGGAAAGACCATTACTCAATTCATCAAAACAAGTTGCGATTGGAGATTAATTGCCAAACTAACCAGCAGACTGAATCAACAACATGGCGCATCAGTACCAACCCAACGTTACCCATGAGGAACACAGAAATTCACACTGATTGTGTGCCCTCCCCAACCACCCTTAGCAGTTGTGACCCTAAACAATTCCACCTTTGTAGTACACATCTCTTGGTCAGCTGACTGCCCTAGAACAATTATCATGTAGGCTGCTTGATAAGATGGAGGGGTATCAGTGTTAATGACATTTCCAGCTCTTAAAAATAGCAATAAACTATCATTAAAATGAGAATAACTGAGGGGTACATTTTATTAGAATACCAAGTGACAAGCAATGCTGTAAACTTTTAAGCATCTCATGCATCACTATCTTTATATATATATATATATATATATATATATATATATATATATATATATATATATATATATATATATATATATATACTACTACTACTACTACTACTACTACTTTTGGCTGTTCCCGTTAGGGGTTGCCAGAGATGATCATCCATTTCCATCTCTTCCTGTCCTCTGCATCTTCCTCTGTCACACCCGCCACCTGCATGTCTTCTCTCACCACATCCGCATCCATAAGCCTCCTCTTTGGCCTTCCTTTTGGTCGAGGCTCGGGTTACCAATGTCTGCCACTGGTACTGTTGGCCAGCAGGATGCCGGTGGAAACTATGCTACTGTTGGGCGAAAGAGAAAGAGAGGGGGAAGGCATGTCCAGAGGCAGCGGGAGAGGAAGAAGGGTAAGAGTGTAGAGGTGAGAGTTCGAACTTTCAGCACTATGACTGGCAAAGGGAAAGAGCTGGCTGATATGATGGCGAGAAGGAAGGTAGATATACTGTGTGTGCAAGAGACCAGGTGGAAGGGGAAGGGGGCCAGGAGCCTCGGAGGTGGGTTCAAACTATCATGGTGCGGATGGGAGGAGAAATGGGGTAGGGGTAATCCTGAAGGAAGAGTATGTCAAGAGTGTGTTGGGGTGAAGAGATTGTCGGGCAGAGTGATGAGTATGAAGCTGGAAATCGAAGGTGTGATGATGAATTTTATCAGCGCATATGCCCTACAAGTTGGGTGTGAGATGGAAGAGGAAGAAGAAATCTTGAGTGAGTTGGATGAAGTGGTGGCGAGTGTACCCAAGGAGGAGAGAGTGGTGATTGGAGCAGACTGCAATGGGTATGTTGGTGAAGGGAATGGAGGTGATGAGGAGATGATGGGTAGGTATGGTGTCAAGTAGAGGAATGTGGAAGGACAGAGATGGTGGTGCATTTTGTGAAAAGGACAGAAATGCCTGTGGTGAATACATATTTCAAGAAGAGGGAGGAGCACAGGGTGACGTGTAAGACTGGAGGAAAGTGCACACAGGTGGACAATATCTTACGTAAGAGGTGCGATCTGAAAGGGATTGGAAACTGCAAAGTGGTGACAAGAGAGATTGTAGCCAGGCAGCATCAAATGGTGGTCTGTAGGATGACTTTGGAGACCAAGAAGAGGAAACGAGTGAAGGCAGAGCCGAAGATCAAATGGTGGAAGTTGAAGAAGGAAGACTGTTGTATAGAGTTCAGGGAGGGGTTAAGACAGGCACTGGGTGGTAGTGAAGAGTTGCTGGATGGCTGGGCAACCACTGCAGAAATAGTGAGGGAGACAGCTAGGAAGCTACTTGGTGTGTCATCAGGACAGAGGAAGGAAGACAAGGAGACTTGGTGGTGGAATGAGGAAGTACAGCAAAGTATATAGAGGGAGAGGTTGGCAAAGAAGTGGGATAGTCGGAGAGATGAAGAAAGTAGACAGGAGTACAAAGAGATGCAGCGTAAAGCAAAGAGAGAGGTGGCAAAGGCTTATGGTGAGTTGTATGGGAGGTTGGCCACTAAGGAAGAAGAAAAGGACTTGTACTGATTTGCTAGACAGAGGGACAAAGCTGGGAAGGATGTGCAGCAGGTTAGGGCAATCAAGGATAGAGATGGAAATGTGCTGACAAGCGAGGACAGTGTGTTGAGAAGGTGGAAGGAGTACTTTGAGGGGCTGATGAATGAAGAAAATTAAAGCAAGAGAAGGTTGGATGATATGGGGATAGTGAGTGTGGAAGTGCGGTGGATTAGCTCGGAGGAAGTGAAGGGAGCTATGAAAAGGATGAAGAGTGGAAAAGCAGTTACTCAAGATGATATACTTGTGGAGGCACGGAGGTGTTTAGGAGAGATGGCAGTGGAGTTTTTAACTAGATTGTTTAACACAATCTTGGATGCCAGAGTAGTGGAGAAGAAGCATACTGGTACCGATTTTCAAGAATAAGGGTGATGTGCAGAGCTGTAGTAACTATAAAGGTATAAGGTGGATCAGCCACAGCTTGAAGATATGGGAAAGCATAGTGGAACCTAGGTTAAGAGGAGAGGTGATGATTATTGAGTAGCAGTATGGTTTCATGCCACAAAAGAGCACTACAGATGCGATGTTTGCTTTGAGAATGTTGTTGGAGAAGTATAGAGAAGGTCAGAAGGAGTCAAATTGTGTTTTGTGGATTTAGAGAAAGCATATGACAGGGTGCCGAGAGAGGAGGTCTGGTATTGTATGAGGAAGTCGGGAGTGGCAGAGAAGTATGTAAGAGTGGTGCAGGATATGTATGAGGGCACTGTGACAGTGGTGAGGTGTGCAGTTGTAATGACAGACAAGTTCAAGGTGGAGGTGGGATTACACCAAGGATCGGCTCTGATCCCTTTCTTGTTTGCAATGGTGATGGACAGGCTGACGGACGAGATCAGGCAGGAGTCTCCATGGACGATGATTTTCATGGATGACATTGTGATCTGTAGCAAGAGTAGGGTGCAGGTTGAAGAGAGCCTGGAGAGGTGGAGGTATGCACTGGAGAGAAGAAAAATGAAAGACAGTAGTAGCAAGAGGGAATACATATGCGTGAATGAGAGAAAGGACAGCAGAATGGTGAGGATGCAAGGAGTAGAGGTGAAGAAGGCATATGAGTTTAAATACTTGGGGTCAACTATTCAAAATAATGGGTAGTGCAGAAGAGAGGTGAAGAAGAGAGTGCAGGCAGGGTGGGGTGGGAGGAGAAGAGTGTCAGGAGTGATATGCAACAGAGGGGTACCAGCAAGAGTTAAAGGGAAGGTTTACAAAATGGTAGTGAGACCAGCTATGTTGTATGGTTTGGAGACAGTGACACTGACGAAAAGACAGGAAGCGGAGCTGGAGGTGGCAGAGTTGAAGATGCTAAGATTTTTGCTGGGAGTGACAAAGGACAGGATTAGGAACGAGTATATTAGAGGGACAGCTCAGGTTGGACAGTTTGGAGACAAAGCAAGAGAGGCAAGATTGAGAGAGTTTTAACATGTTGAGGTGAGATGCTGGGTATATTGAGAGAAGGATGCTGAATATGGAGCTGCCAAGGAAGAGGAAAAGAGGAAGGCCAAAGATGAAATGCAAGTGGCTGGCGTGACAGAGAAAGATTCAGAAGACAGGAAGAGATGGAAACGGATGATCCGCTGTGGCGACCCCTAACGGGAGCAGTCAAAAGTAGTAGTAGTAAAAAGTTTTTTTATGTTCCATGTCAACTTGATATTGTCATTTGTGATTGAAATATTTGCATATGCTTTGTTTATTGGGAAGACAATAAACTATTAATCATAAAAATAATTCAAAATATTATCAGACTCAGAATCCATTTTAATGGCCAAATGTGCCTATCCACATGAGAAATTTGACTCTGGTTCACAGCAGCTTCTAGCAGTTACAGACATCACTCACCCAAAAACAGAAAAAAGAACAACAAAAAAAACAGAAGAAATAAATGGAAAACAGGACATTGGAAGCAAGCATGTATGCACATCAGGTATGTCACTACTATACAGAGTTTTGTTATGGTTGAATAATCAGCAACCTATTCCCATATATTATACCATACTGCTTATATACTGTATTGCCCATACACTATACCATTTACAGTACCACAACTGCACAACCCATCATGCCCGTATACAATGCTATATACTCCATGTTATCTTATGTAACAGAAGTCAGGAATTAGAGAGGGTCTGGTGAGTGTAGCCTCATATGTTTCACTGAAACATGGCTGCACCAGGACATCCCCGACCACAATGTTTCCATCGACGGCTTTCAGACTGTTCAGGCCGACAGGGATTGCTCAGGAAGTGGTAAGAGCAAGGGTGGAGCAGTTGTTATTCTCATTAACAACAGATGGTGTAATCCTGGTCACATTACCATCAAGGAACGTATTTGTTGCCCGGACATTGAACTGTTAGCCGTGGGACTCAGGCTATTATTTGCCCAGGGAAATCTCACATGCTATTGTGGTAGCTGTTTACATTCCCCCTTCTGCCAACCCGACGGTAGCATGTGACGTCATTCACACTGCCATAGCTCATCTTCAGACACAACACCTGAGTGCCCTCATCATAATCTCGGGTGACTTCAACCATGTCTCCATGGTGAAAACCCTGTCCAACTTTGCCCAGTATGTGAACTGCACAACCAGAGAGGAGAGGACACTGGACTTGATGTATGCTAACGTGAAAGAGGCTTACAGCTCTTCTCCCCTACCTCCGCTGGTTAAGTCAGATCATAACCTAGTATATCTGAACCCCTGCTATGTGCCCCTTGTGAAATGGCAGCCTGTGACCACAAAAACAGTGAGGAAATGGTCGGAGGAGGTCTGTGTGAAACTCCACAGCTGTTTTGAGGTAACAGACTGGCAGGCTCTCTGTGAGCCACATGGGGATGACCTGGATGGGGTCACAGGGTGTGTCTCTGACTATATAAATTTCTGTGTGAACCGCATTGCCCTGAAAAGACTGTCCATTGTTATTCAAATAATAATCCATGGGTAACAAAGGACATCAAAGCCATCCTGAATGAATAGAAGAGGGCCTATAGAGCTGGCAATAAGGAGGTGTTGAGAAAAATACAACGTGACCTTAAAGTGAGAATCAGGGAGGCTAAAGATAACTACAGAAGGAAGTTGAAGCAAAAACTCCAACAGAACAGCGTGAGAGAGGTCTGGAGTGGTATGAAGACCATCACTGGTTTCAGGCCGACTGGCAGCAGAGCAGTGGAGGGCAGCTTGGACAGGGCCAATAATGTGTGTTTTAACAGATTTGACACAATGACCCCTACCCCTCCCCGTCCCGCCCTGGTCTCATCTGTTGCCTGCCCTCACCAACCGTCAACTTCACTGCCCCTCCCTTCCCCTCCTCCTCCTTACACCCCCCCAGCCTCCAGTGGGGGCCCTACCCCCCCCTTGGTTCCTGGACTAATGGCCCTCTCCATCCTGATGACCCCCCCCCACACACCTGTAACACCTACAGTGTGCTTCACAGTTGACCATGTCAGAAGACAGTTGATGAGACTTCACGCAAGCAAGGCGGCAGGCCCAGATGGTGCTTCACCATGTCTTCAACATGAACCTTAGACTTCAAAGGGTCCCTGTGCTGTAGAAGACATCCTGCCTCATTCCTGTGCCTAAAACGCCACATCCCAGGGACTCCAAGGACTACAGACTGGTAGCATTGACTTCACACATCATGAAGACTTTGGAAAGACTCATCCTGGAGCAGCTTCGGCCCACAGTCAAGCCACACTTAGACCCCCTCCAGTTCACCTACCAACCCCGACTGGGAGTTGAGGATGTCATAATTTTCCTGCTTAACTGTGCCTACGTCTACCTGGATATGCCAGCAAGCACTGTGAGGGTCATGTTCTTTGACTTTTCCAGTGCCTTCAACACCATCCGGCCAGCTCTACTGGGTGAGAAGCTGACAGCAATGCAGGTAGATGCCCCCCTTGTGTCCTGGATTGTGGACTACCTTACTGGTAGATCACAGTATGTGCGCTTGCAACACTGTGTCAGACAGAGTGGTCAGCAACACTGGGGCTCTGCAGGGGACAGTCCTGTCTCCCTTCCTTTTCACCCTCTACACCACTACCACACAGGGTCCTGCAGTCTTCAGAAGTTCTCTGATGACTCTGCTATAGTCGGATGCATCAGTAAGGGCGAGGAGGATGAGTACAGGGCTGTGATGGGAAACTTTGTCACGTGGTGTGAGCAGAACAATCTGCAGCTCAACGTGACTAAGTCAAAGGAGCTGGTTGTTGATCTGATGAGGGGCATGACACCAGTGACCCCTGCCTCCGTCCAGGGGGTCAGTGTGGACACTGGAATACTTACTACAAGTACCTGGAGGTGTATATGGACAATAAACTGGACTGGGCTAAGAACATTGATGCCCTTTACAAGGAGGGACAGAGCCGTCTCTACTTTTTGAGGAGGCTGAGGTCCTTCAACGTCTGCTAGACAATGCTGAGGATGTGGTATGAGTCTGTAGTGGCCAGTGCTCTCCTGTTTGCGGTTGTGTGTTGGGGCAGCAGATTGAGGGTAGCAGACGCAAACAGGCTCAATAAACTGATCTGCAAGGCCGGTGATGTTGTGGGGGTGGAACTGGATTCTCTGGCGGCGGTTTCTGAGAGGAGGATGCTGTTGAAATTACATGCCATCATGGACAATGTCTCCCACCCACTCCATGACATGCTGGTTGGGCACAGGAGTACTTTTAGTAACAGACTCATTCTGCTGAAAAGCATCACAGAGCGCCACAGGAGGTCATTCCTGCCTGTGGCCATCAAACTTTACAACTCCACCCTCAGACTCAGACTGTCAGACACTCTGAGTTAATGTTCATTGGACTGGCCCTGTCGAGTTTTGTTTGTGCTGCTTGTTGCGTGCTGCGGTAGTGCAGTATAGATAGGGTGTTATGTGCACCATGCTTGCTGATATATTTAGGGGTCCAAGCAGCGAAGCTGGTGGAACCCTATTGTATTTGTTAGGATTATTATTATTTTTCTCCGCTAAAAGTGTGTGAGGCTCAGCAACCGTAAGTCCTAGACCAACCAACTTTGGTACGTGGATTCCTATGGCCCCCCGCTACTCAGGCACCACAAATTACCTATGTCAGCCAGATGGTTGCGCTATAACAAAGGGTCATGCGTAATTCCCACACCATAAGTCAGATCAACCAGAACTGCACAGACCTATGCATCTGAATGTGCTCTACAACTTTGTTATTGGGACCACATATGTCAGCCATATAGTTTGCCCGCCATTTCGACTTGTATTAGTTTGGGCACGGTTTCTCAGCTAAAAGTGTCTGAGGCTCAGCAACCATAAGTCCTAGACCAACCAAATTTGGTAGGTGCATTCATACGGCCCCCCACTACTCTGGCACTACAAATCACCCATGTCAGCCAGATGGTGGCGCTATAACAAAGGGTCATGCTTAAAAGGCCATAACTCCCACAGCATAAGTCAGATCAACACAAAACTTAATTGACCCATGCATCTCAATGTGCTCAACAACTTTACTATCGGGACCACCTATGTCAGTCATATAGTTTGCCCGCTATTTTGACTTATTTGGTGTGGAAGCGCTGCAGCTCTACATACCACACGCCAGGACACCTGGGTATAACGACATACTTTTTCTTTTTACGGCTGTGCTGTTATAAGACAGTATTTATTTTATTTTATTGCATTATGTGCCATTCTGTTCATTGTGTTGCCACTGGAGTATGCTTCATTATTTGCTTTTGAGATTTTCGTTGTCGGTCCATTTGCGCCGTCTGGTGGCAGAAAGTGGGAACTGTGTACAATAGGAAAACGTTCCCATGATCCTCTACGACGGAGCGCAGTTCATTCAGTAGAAAGTTGGGAAAGTGTTCAGTCATAACATGGTCCTGTTAGACATCGTCGATCATCATACATCTTGTACCTACACGTTGCATTGTTGGTATGTATCTTGTTGTTGATTTGGATATGCATCTGATTGTTCTTGGTAAACGTTATCATCCCTTCATTTTGATGTTTCAGACTGTTAAAATAGACATGTTGTCTGGCTGTAGCTTTCGTTGCTGGCAAGCTGGCTCGCGTGGCGTCATTTCATAGTTCACTAAAAACGGAGGATGATACAGATAAATAGCTATGTTTATATACATAATTCATGTGCAATTCATGAAGTCATAAGTTGCAATTCATAAATAAGAGTTAATAGGTTAAAAGGAGAAAGGCTATGTCATTCATAATAGTTTATTTCATGTAGATTTACAGTTGTATTTACAATTTGCATTCTATGTATTCATACAGTTTCACCTGATCCTGTCTATCATTAAACCTGTGGAATCAAGAAGTTTCTTCAGAGTCTTTGATAGAGGGAATTGAGTTTAGCTGGCTGCCAAGCTATGATCTGGGGGCAGCACAGTGAAACAACTGCTTCTCATTGGGCAAGATCACGAGGTCCAAGCTGTTAACAGACACAACATACACCGTCACATGCAACCAGTGGACGATCTTCTCATCAGGTAACCTCTACCCAACGACGCCATGGAAGAGACTTCCTTAAAGACACGCTCCGAGGCTTCAATAACATCTAGTTCATCCAGCGTTGCTGTAGCCAAGGCCAGAGCCAAGGCGGAAGGAGCAAAGGCTCGCCTTGCATTCGCTGAAAAAGAAAAGGAATTAAAGTTAGAAAAAACACAGCTAGAAGCATCATTGAACTTACTTAGTTGTAAAAAAGAGATAGCCGCAGCCGAGGCAGAAGCGGAGGCATTAGAAAATGCCTTGGATGCAAAGAGTGACAAACGCACCAAACTCGGTCCAGATCCTACTCCTATTGAGATTGCACAACGCACTAAACAATATCTCATTGATCAAAGAAAAAAAGAGCACAGAATGTCTGGATGATGGTGATGATGTCATGATTGACATCCAAACAACAAAAGTGGACAAAGATAGGGGTCACAATAATCCATTCTACAATTTGAACCCAGAGTCAATCCCATTCTATCCAGCCCAAAGCACACCAGCTATTGACTTTCCACTCAAACAGGAGACACCTAAGTCACACCTGGATGGCTACAGACACATAGCTCCTCCCCCACAGACTCTCACGTCTCCATGACAGCGTGCCTTATCCTAAGTCTAACCCCCCACATCTGAGCCACAGTGAGTCAGACATTAAAGACTTTGTCAGATATGTGACTCGTCGTGAGCTAGTCGTAGCAGGCCTAGTTCAATTCAATGACAAGCCACAAAACTACAGAGCTTGGAAGCGCTCTTTTGAAAATGCCACTGTAGGTTTAGATTTGTCACCAAGCGAAGAAATGGATCTGCTTCTCAAATGGCTAGGTAAAGAGTCAGCCGAACATGTAGAACAGATCAGAGCTATACATATTAACAAACCAGAAGCAGGCTTGGCCATGGCATGGGGTAGACTTGAGCAACGTTATGGCTCAGCAGATGCCCTCGAAGAGGCTCTGTTTAAACGTCTTGATAGCTTTCCAAAGATAACAAACAGAGACTATCCAAAGTTAACAAAATTAAGTGATATGCTTGTGGAACTCCAGTCAGCGAAGGACGAAGGAGACCTTCATGGACTCTCTTTTCTTGACACAGCAAGGGGTGTCAATCCTATAGTACAGAAGCTTCCATTTAGCCTGCGGGAAAAATGGGCCTCCGACGGTGCCTATTACAAGCGTACACATGGTGGGTGCTTTCCACCATTCAGTCACTTTGTGACCTTTGTTCACCAGCAGGATAGTGTCAAAAACGATCCCAGCTTCAAGTTCACTGCAGACACGACACAGAAACCAGAGAAAGCAGCCTGGAATCCAAACAAACGTCGAGAAGTGTCTGTACACAAAACAGAGGTATCCCCTCAAACCAGCTCTGATAGTGAAAGACCCTCAAAAGCAGACGGTGGTGACAAACTATGTCTTATACACAAAAAACCACACCCTCTCTGGAAATGCCGCGCCTTTAGAGAGAAGCCCATCGAAGAACGCAACGCATTCTTGAAAGAAAACAGGGTGTGCTTCAGATGTTGCGCCAGCACTACGCACATCGCAAAGAACTGTAAATTTAAAGCTCCATGCAACGAGTGCAAAAGTGACTATCATCACACAGCGCTCCACAATGGCCCCGCCCACTCTACCAAAGAAAGGGACCCGGGTTCAGAGCACGGTGGGGAGGATGTCACATCCACACCCAACGTCTCCGCTGACTGTACACAGGTCGAGTCAGCACCCAACGTCACCTCCGAATGCACACAAGTCTATGGCGGAGAACAAGCAGAGCGCTCTTGCTCCAAAATATGTCTTGCAAAAGTCTATCCGGCTGGGCACAGAGACAAAGCAGTGAAAGCATACGTAATACTAGATGAGCAAAGCAATAGATCATTGGCCCAGTCACAGCTCTTTGATATATTCAATGACAAAAGTCCAAGCGCTCCTTACTCCTTGAGAACATGCGCTGGAGTGAAGGAGACAATCGGAAGGAGAGCCAGCGGATACAAGGTGGAATTTCTCGATGGAAAAATCAGCATTCCATTGCCCAGCCTCATCGAATGCAATGAGATCCCAAACAATAGGGATGAGATCCCAACACCAAACGTCACCCTTCACCATCCTCACTTAAAGTCCATCTCACACCTTATCCCAGAGCTTGACCCGGACGCCCCAATCCTTCTTCTGCTCGGACGGGACAGTATCAGAGTTCATAAAGTCTGCAAGCAAGTCAATGGCCCACATGATCTACCCTACGCCCAGAAACTCGATCTGGGGTGGGTTGTTATCGGCAACATGTGTCTGGGCACTGTCCACACGCCACTCACAGTGAGTGCGTTCCACACCTACATCGGAGACAGAGAGCGCCATACCTTATTCCGGCCCTGTCCCAATGTGTTCAATGTCAGAGAGAGATACAGTGACACTCTGACTCATGATTGTCCTACAGCATGTCCTAAAGGAAAACTTACCTGCGAAACTGACCACGTAGGATGCACCGTCTTCAGACAAACCAAGGACGACAACCAGGTCGCTCCATCAATCCAAGACGCGTCTTTCCTGAAAATAATGAATGAAAATCTGAGAAAAGATGAAAACAACAGTTGGGTAGCTCCCTTACCTTTCCAGAGCCCACGTAAGCGGCTCCCCAACAACAGATCTCAGGCTCTGAGCCGTCTCATGTCCCTCAAGCGCAACCTTGAGAAGAAACCTGAAATGAAAGAACATTTTCTTGTCTTCATGAATAAGATACTTCAAAATGGTCATGCTGAACTTGCTCCTCCTCTCAGCGAGGAAAAAGAGAGGTGGTACTTACCGATGTTTGGTGTGTATCATCTAAAGAAGCCAAATAAGATCAGAGTCGTCTTTGACTCCAGTGCACCCTATGATGGCGTGTCACTCAACGACATGTTGTTAACCGGCCCCGACATGAACAACACACGTCTGGGCTCTCAGCGCTTTTCCAAGTTGTCTTCTTGGAAGTCACTTACACGCGCCATTACCGCTCTTCTGCGCCTTGCTCGTTCCTTCATCAGATCCTCAAGTCAGCCACAATGCAAAGTGCAGGACTCTCATCAAGCTCAGAATATCATCATCAAAACAGTCCAAGAAGAAGTCTACGCTGACAAGATCAAGTGCATCAGAAATCAGGAAAGGCTTCCAAAGAGCAGTCCGATCAAAAATCTGGACCCTGTCATCAATGATCATGGGCTTCTGAGAGTCGGCGGGCGCATTCACAACTCCAGCCTCAGTCACAATGAAAAGAACCCTGTGATCATCCCAGGAAATCATCACATCGCAGCCCTGGTAATAAGACATCGCCATGAACAGACTCACCACCAAGGACGTCTCTACACAGAAGGTGCTGTACGCACAGCTGGCTTCTGGGTAGTTGGTGGTAAAAGGAAAGTGAGCAGCTTCATTCACCAATGTGTCATCTGCAGAAGGCTTCGAGCGCCCCTCCCTGTTCAAAAAATGGCTGACCTTCCACATGATCATCTCTCGACCGATCCCCCATTCACCAACGTTGGGCTCGATGTGTTCGGCCCATGAACTGTCTCCTCACGGCAAACTAGAGACCGCTCTACTGAAAACAAACGGTGGGCTGTGATATTTACCTGTATGGGCGTGAGGGTCGTCCATATAGAAGTAATCGAGTCCCTTGACACATCCAGTTTTATCAACGCGCTAAGACGCTTCCTCGCAGTCCGAGGTCCAGTGAAACACATTCGCTCGGACCGTGGGACCAATTTCATTGGTGCCTGCAACAAACTAAAAATACCTTCAAACATCGACGAGACAGCTGTGGACACTTACCTGACAGAACATGGCTGCAGCTGGACCTTCAACCCTCCGCACGCGTCTCACTTCGGTGGCTCATGGGAGCGGATGATAGGTCTTGCACGGAGAATCCTGGATTCTATGTTCCTGCAGCTTAATGCTAGGCCACTCGTCCCTGTGTCTACCGACCCCAACGACCTGTTCATACTTACCCCAGCTGCTCTTCTTACACAGAAAGTAGACATTCTTTCTGCCCCTGCTGACGAGTATGGGGCTTCTGATCTTTTTAAGCAACAATGGCGACAAGTCCAACACCTGTCAATCACGTTCTTGGACAGATGGAGGAAACAATTCCTCCCCACTCTACAAGCATGTTGGAAATGGCAGACAATCCAGCCTGACATTAAGTCAGGATCTGTTGTCCTCCTCAAGGACAGCCAAGCACCAAGAAACGAATGGCCTTTCGGACTGGTGACTCAGGTCTTTCCCAGTAAAGATGGGAGGATCCGAAAGGTGGAAGTAAAGGTCAAACGTCCAGGAGGAAATAAAACTTTTTCTTAGGCCTATCTCAGAGATAGTGCTCCACTTTCCCCCAATGTAGTTTAGGCATAGACTATGTTGTTGAGTGGCGTTCAATCACGTCAGGCGGGGAGTGTGCTGTTATAAGACAGTATTTATTTTTATTTTATTGCATTATGTGCCATTCTGTTCATTATGTTACCACTGGAGTATGCTTCATTATTTGCTTTTGAGATTTTCGTTGTCGGTCCATTTACGCCGTCTGATGGCAGAAAGTGGGAACTGTGTACAATAGGAAAACGTTCCCATGATCCTCTACGACGGAGCGCAGTTCATTCAGTAGAAAGTTGGGAAAGTGTTCAGTCATAACATGGTCCTGTTAGACATCGTCGATCATCATACATCTTGTACCTACACGTTGCATTGTTGGTATGTATCTTGTTGTTGATTTGGATATGCATCTGATTGTTCTTGGTAAACGTTATCATCCCTTCATTTTGATGTTTCAGACTGTTAAAATAGACATGTTGTCTGGCTGTAGCTTTCGTTGCTGGCAAGCTGGCTCGCGTGGCGTCATTTCATAGTTCACTAAAAACGGAGGATGATACAGATAAATAGCTATGTTTATATACATAATTCATGTACAATTCATAAAGTCATAAGTTGCAATTCAGAAATAAGAATTAATAGGTTAAAGGGAGAAAGGCTATGTCATTCATAATAGTTTATTTCATGTAGATTCATTCACAAGTATTTACAGTTGTATTTACAATTTGCATTCTATGTATTCATGCAGTTTCACCTGATCCTGTCTATCATTAAACCTGTGGAATCAAGAAGTTTCCTCAGAGTCTTTGATAGAGGGAATTGAGTTTAGCTGGCTGCCAAGCTATGATCTGGGGGCAGCACAACGGCAGTCGGCTAGGACGCAAGAAATCAGACACCGTCTGGTCCAGTTTTGGAAACTCTGGCACATGTTTCTGAAGCAATGGAAGTGTTACGACATTTTAAAAAAATTACGGTAATCGTCAAGGACACAGGCGACCCAAGTAATCCGACATTGTCATTTCTAGTTATTATTATTATTAGGGGTCCAAGCAGCGAAGCTGCTGGAACCCTATTGTATTTGTTAGGATTATTATTATTATTTTTCTCCGCTAAAAGTGTGTGAGGCTCAGCATCCGTAAGTCCTAGACCAACCAACTTTGGTACGTGTATTCCTATGGCCCCCCACTACTCAGGCACCACAAATCACCTATGTCAGCCAGATGGTGGCGCTATAACAAAGGGTCATGCGTAAAAGGCTATAATTCCCACACCATAAGTCAGATCAACACAAAACCGCACAGACCTATGCATCTGAATGTGCTCTACAACTTTATTATTGGGACCACATATGTCAGCCATATAGTTTGCCCGCCATTTTGACTTGTATTAGTTTGGGCGCGGTTTCTCAGCTAAAAGTGTCTGAGGCTCAGCAACCATAAGTCCTAGACCAACCAAATTTGGTAGGTGCATTCATACGGCCCCCCACTACTCTGGCACTACAAATCACCCATGTCAGCCAGATGGTGGCGCTATAACAAAGGGTCATGCTTAAAAGGCCATAACTCCCACAGCATAAGTCAGATCAACACAAAACTTAATCGACCCATGCATCTCAATGTGCTCAACAACTTTACTATTGGGACCACCTATGTCAGTCATATAGTTTGCCCGCTATTTTGACTTATTTGGTGTGGAAGCACTGCAGCTCTACATACCACACGCCAGGACACCTGGGTTTAACAACATACTTTTTCTTTTTACGGCAGTCGGCTAGGACACAAGAAATCAGACACCGTCTGGTCCAGTTTTGGAAACTCTGGCACATGTTTCTGAAGCAATGGAAGTGTTACGACATTTTAAAAAATTACGGTAATCGTCTAGGACACAGGCGACCCAAGTAATCCGACATTGTCATATCTAGTTGGAAACTCGGGTAGGCTACTGTTTCTGAAGCAAGATTCTTCAATCTTTATTACATTACCAACAGCGGTTTAGTTTCATGTTGAAACGATAGTCTATTACAGGCTAGGTGTATAAAAGGCCCCTACGTATCATAGCGTTAATTATTTACATTGGGTGAAGGTATATGATCATGAGGACAAAACCATTCAAATTGCTCCATAGGGGGTGCAACAGTGCCAATGCTTGGACCCCTCCCAACGCCGCTTGCAGCTTTAATCTGTTCTTATTTCTATTTCTTATTTATCTTTTATTTCTATTTGTTTCTGTTTCTATTTTCTTATCTTTTATCTTGTTAGTTTTTAGTTGTTAGAGCGTGAGTGTCTGTAACCGAACCCAATTTCCCCTCGGGAATGAATAAAGTATTCTGATTCTGAAGCATACACTATATTAACCTACCATACACCTCACAACTACATACCAGGTTATATACCAAAATTACAACCACAACAGCAATACTTTGTAACCAGTATAGAGTAGTTGTACATGTATTTATGTATAACTTATTATTAATAATGTCATTACAAAAACAATGATGGAAATCTATCACATTTACCTATAAATATAACATATACTTTAAAATAACTTGGTGACAAAAAAAGTCAAAGTCTTGCGACAATAAAGACATTTCACACAAAACATCTGCTACCCTGTTGAGCTTTTACAAATTAATGAAAGATGTAAATTTGATTGCAAATTAAATTTAGGCCTTAACCTCAAAATTACGCAAAAACGCGCGGTGGTCTATTCAGTTGCCTACCAACACGGGGATCGCCGGTTTGAATCCCTGGGCTACCTCCGGCTTGGTCGGGCATCCCTACAGACACAATCGGCCGGTTCTGCGGGTGGGAAGCCGGATGTGGGTATGTGTCCTGGTCGCTGCACTAGCGCCTCCTCTGGTAGGTCAGGGCACCTGTTGAGGGGGAAGTGGGGGGCATAGCGTGATCCTCCCACATGCTACGTGGCGAAACTCGAAAAGATGTGGCTGGAGACTCCACAGCTCTGCAGCCCTCCTTGGCTCGGCAGAGGAGCAGTGACCGGGACAGCTCGGAAGAGCAGGGTAATTGGCTGGATACAATTGGCGAGAAAAAAAGGGGATACATAAAAAAAAAGAAGCTCAAAATAAGCAAAAACCATCAGTCTAAATATGTGAGGTTTATTACTTGAAAATATTATGAGATCACGATGTGGGACTGACCTCGAGGAAGGGGAAGACCAGGCCAACAGTGAAGTTGGACGAACAGACCCTGCCACCATGAAGGCAGCAGGCCTGGATGACTGCCTGAACATTTCAGTAGTCATCACATAAGGAATGGGATTCTGGACGGGGCAGATGTGGTCAAATGTTACCTAAACACCGATGATGAATCATCCTAGGCTTTTAGTAGTATTTAATTACTCAAGAGGCTCTTATCTCAAACAAGTTTCGAAGGTATATCATTGCATGTCACGTTGCATCTAAACAACCCTTTTTCTAATGGAGTGCCCAGTTTTAATAGCTGTGTGTAAAGAACTGATTGGTTTGTGAGACTTACTTCGCCCAATGGCATGTCCTATTACGTAGGTGATGACCCATGCTATGCTGACATAGGGCAAGCAGATGCTGTAAATGTCAGACAGCCATGTTTGTGAGTCTCATTTCAAACAGTAACAAACACGAAACCCAAACTACTCAGTGGTAGCTCAGGGTTTCAGTCCAAGTAAATCTTCTCTGTGTGTCCCATTATAAACAATGGCCATATCTCATACAAGCTCTATTTTCTTTGCTTTAAAATTTTAATTCTACCCACCGACTTGAATGGATTTAAAACCTGTTCTACTGAATGTGCTCCGACACCACCAGTCCAGTGATTTCAGACCCAAATCTCAGATGGAGGAATACCCCACTGGTTGTATGATCTTGTGTAATGGTCACGTTGACTCTCACAATCTTTATCACTGTGTGATAAACTGGAGCCACTAGAGGGTGATGCAGTAACGTTGTGGGAATATAGATATCTGTAGCTGTCACATAGTACCTGTAAATTGAGGGCTATGGTGAGTAGTACACATGCTCCACAGCAGATCCCAAAACCAGTGAGGAGCAGCAGCCGTCGTCCCAAGGCCTCCACTATGAAGACCTGCAAGCACAAAGGCAGAACCTTCAATTCCTTTTGAATTGCTTCAGTAAATTATTTTAGATTAGATTTTATCTGCTTCCCCCCCATTCTCAATCAGTTTAAGGGATGAAACATGATTGTATTTAACAGGGTACCTACCGCAGCTATGGTCATGAGGACATTCACCGATCCGGTTACCACTGTTACGTATTGAATGTCTTTCTCATTGACTCCTGCAGAGGCATAGATGCTATCTGCATAGTAGTAGATCTGAGAGAGGACATGAGACTCGGTTATATACATAGAGTTGAACTTTATTTAGAAACAATATAGAAAATATTGAAGATATTAAATATTATGAGGGGTAACTACTGCTACTGCGATTGATATTGAATTATGGTACCCGAATATCACCCAGCATGGCGAATGGAGAGAAATAAGCTAAAATAAATAAAGTAGCCTCTTTTTTTGTATTGGGCTGCTTCATCAATAGCACTATAAGATTAAAAAAATTACATGCTAGGAGAGTGGGGGGGGGGAAGTTGATATAATCAAAACAGCACAGTTTTAGCCGGACTGGAACAGAGGCAGACAGCTTACAAGTATCTCTACGAGCCGTGCGTACAGGGAGTCCTGTTACAAAGGAGCTCCTCTCAACTTCTCTCCACCTCCTCCTCATCACTGTTGCCATTGCAGAATTAGCGCACAGTGGGATACACTGGGTATCCCAGAGGTAGGGCTTTTTAACAAGTACGTATGTATTATCATTATATCTTCACCAATGCATAAAGATGAAAAAACCCAGATCAAAATGATATACACTACCGTTCAAAAGTTTGGGATCACCCAAACAATTTTGTGTTTTCCATGAAAAGTCACACTTATTCACCACCATATGTTGTGAAATGAATAGAAAATAGAGTCAAGACATTGACAAGGTTATAAATAATGATTTGTATTTGAAATAAGATTTTTTTTACATCAAACTTTGCTTTCGTCAAAGAATCCTCCATTTGCAGCAATTACAGCATTGCAGACCTTTGGCATTCTAGCTGTTAATTTGTTGAGGTAATCTGGAGAAATTGCACCCCACGCTTCCAGAAGCAGCTCCCACAAGTTGGATTGGTTGGATGGGCACTTCTTGCGTACCATACGGTCAAGCTGCTCCCACAACAGCTCAATGGGGTTCAGATCTGGTGACTGCGCTGGCCACTCCATTACCGATAGAATACCAGCTGCCTGCTTCTGCTCTAAATAGTTCTTGCACAATTTGGAGGTGTGTTTAGGGTCATTGTCCTGTTGTAGGATGAAATTGGCTCCAATCAAGCGCTGTCCACTGGGTATGGCATGGCATTGCAAAATGGAGTGATAGCCTTCCTTATTCAGAATCCCTTTTACCCTGTACAAATCTCCCACCTTACCAGCACCAAAGCAACCCCAGACCATCACATTACCTCCACCATGCTTAACAGATGGCGTCAGGCATTCTTCCAGCATCTTTTCATTTGTTCTGCGTCTCACAAACGTTCTTCTTTGTGATCCAAACACCTCAAACTTGGATTCATCCGTCCACAACACTTTTTTCCAGTCTTCCTCTGTCCAATGTCTGTGTTCTTTTGCCCATCTTAATCTTTTTCTTTTATTGGTCAGTCTCAGATATGGCTTTTTCTTTGCCACTCTGCCCTGAAGCCCAGAATCTCGCAGCCGCCTCTTCACTGTAGATGTTGACACTGGTGTTTTGCGGGTACTATTTAATGAAGATGCCAGTTGGGGACCTGTGAGGCGTCTGTTTCTCAAACTAGAGACTCTAATGTACTTATCTTCTTGCTCAGTTGTGCAACGCGGCCTCCCACTTCTTTTTCTACTCTGGTTAGAGCCTGTTTGTGCTGTCCTCTGAAGGGAGTAGTACACACCGGTGTAGGAAATCTTCAATTTCTTAGCAATTTCTCGCATGGAATAGCCTTCATTTCTAAGAACAAGAATAGACTGTCGAGTTTCAGATGAAAGTTCTCTTTTTCTGGCCATTTTGAGCGTTTAATTGACCCCACAAATGTGATGCTCCAGAAACTCAATCTGCTCAAAGGAAGGTCAGTTTTGTAGCTTCTGTACCGAGCTAAACTGTTTTCAGATGTGTGAACATGATTGCACAAGGGTTTTCTAATCATCAATTAGCCTTCTGAGCCAATGAGCAAACACATTGTACCATTAGAACACTGGAGTGATAGTTGCTTGAAATGGGCCTCTATACACCTATGTAGATATTGCACCAAAAACCAGACATTTGCAGCTAGAATAGTCATTTACCACATTAGCAATGTATAGAGTGTATTTCTTTAAAGTTAAGACTAGTTTAAAGTTATCTTCATTGAAAAGTACAGTGCTTTTCCTTCAAAAATATGGACATTTCAATGTGACCCCAAACTTTTGAACGGTAGTGTACATCAGGTCAACTTCTGCCCGATGAACGAACGATGATCCTGGAGAAGAAGAAAAAAAGTGTACAATGTGATAAATGTTGTTGTTCTTTTATTTTATTTAGCTGTAAAAATTTGAAAAGAACTCAAGCAATCTATGTGGATTCATTGTGGCGCGTTATTTTTGTTGACGCCAAACCCCCCATGCTATTTTAATTACCAGGCCTGCCCACAGAAAGTTCTGAGCCCCTGAAAATGGGAATGGGACCTCCACGCCCAAATCTGCAATATGCATATCAACGCATGCGTGAGCTCTCTCTCTCTCCTACTAAACACATAAATGTAAACAGAGACTTACTCGTTAACGGTATAGACACACACACACACACACACACACACACACACACACACACACACACACACACACACACACACACACACAGTAGACCCCCCCCATGCTCTACCCAATTGTACCCGTCCAATTACCCCACTCTTCCGAGCGGTCCCGACTGCTGCTCCACCCGCTTTTCTGATCCGGGGAGGGCTGCAGACTACCACATGCCTCCTCCGATACATGTGGAGTCGCCAGATGCTTCTTCTCACCTGACAGTGGGAAGTTTTGCCAGGGTCCCAGGGGGAGGTAGCGCGTGGGAGGATCACGCTATCCCCCCCCCCCGAACAGGTGCCCCGACCGACCAGAGGAGGCGCTGGTGCAGCGACCAGGACAACGTACCACATCCGGCTTCCTACCCGCAGACACAGCCAACTGTGTCTGTCGGGACGCCTGACCAAGCTGGAGGTAACACGGGGATTCAAACCAGTGATCCCCGTGTTGGTAGGCAACGGAATAGACAGCTATGCTACCCGGATGCCGACAGCTAAGTATTGTAATGACCACGAATGACTAGCCCTTGGCTGCGCGGACAACCCGGGTTCGCCTCCCAGCGGCGGTGGCGGTGGTCTCGGCTACCCCCCGAATTCGCTACATTGGTGTCAAAACTTGTGTGTGTGTTGGCCATCAGAGGGATGCAGAGAGTATGTTTTTAAATATATTTTAGACTGGGGTGACTCGACATTTTGCATACTTTTGTGCCGTGTCTGAAAAATCCTTGTGAAATGCTACCACATACCATATACTATAATCTGTGTACTCTTTCACGACCAAACGAGAATCTACCTTTGTTAGGCTAGCTTTTGACTCGTTTTTTTCCCTTATGTTCAAGAGATTCAAGAGTTTTATTTGTTACGTACACACAAGTACAAGTCCCGAGTGCAGTGAAATAAAAAAAGTACGAGCTCCGAGATGTGCAAACAACAAAGTACAACGGGTACTCCAATTTACAACCAACAGTTAAGAACTCTCTGTAAAAAGAAAACAAACAGCCCCATATATACAGTAAAAGCACTTAAAAATAGAAATCTGAGGTATATGTACTGAAATATGAGGTATGTATGTACATAATATGAGTTATGTGTAGTCGGTTACCTTACTGTGTGTGTGTGTGTGTGTGTGTGTGTGTGTGTGTGTGTGTGTGTGTGTGTGTGTGTGTGCGTGCATGCGTGCTTGAGCATGGGGGGGCAGTATGGGTCAGCGAGGGGGCCCCGGTAAGGTCAGAGTTCACAGTCCTGATGGCCTGAGGAAAGAAACTCCATCTCAGTCTCTCTGTATTTGCAGCATGACTGCGGAGGTGCTTGCCTGACCGCAGCAGCTGGAACAGTCTGTTGTTGGGGTGGTAAGGGTCTTTTATAATCCTGTAGGCTGTGGTTCGGCACCTCTTGGTGTATAATCAATCAGTCAATCAATCAATCAAGTTGCATTTTATATAGCGCTTTTATAGCTGCAACAGCCACTCAAAGCGCTTTACATTTCTGGTCAAATCTGAATTTCAGACACCTGCTACAATAGAACATAAGCCATTTTCTGTACAATCGCTGCCTATTTCGTATGCGTAAGGCCACCGAAATGTGATTTACAACGATTAACCTATTTCCGTCCTGCAGGGTGGGGAGTGAGTTACCAACAGTGCACTCAGCCGAACGCACTACTCTATGCAGAGCCTTCCTATCCCGGGCGGAGCTGTTGCCAAACCAGGAAGATATGCATTCTGTCAGGATGCTCTCCACTGCCCCGGAGTAGAAGGACTGGAGGATCTTCCGGGAGACTTTGAATTTCTTCAGCTGCCTGAGGTGAGAGGCGCTGCCTTGCCTTGCTCACCAGAGTGTCTGTGTGTGAGTGCCATGTGAGATCCTCTGTAATGTGGACTCCCAGGTATTTATACCTGCTCACCCTCTCCACAGTAGTCCCATTAATCCTCAAGGGGAGGATGTCCTCTGTTGCTGTGCCCTCCTAAAGTCCACAATCATCCCCTTAGTTTTGGAGACATTCAAGAGGAGGCTGTTGTCCTTGCACCAGAGTGATAGAGCAACAGCGTCCTCCCGGTAGACTTTCCCGTCATCGTCGGAGATCTGACCCACCACCACTGTGTCGTCCGCAAACTTGATGATGGAGTTGGAGATGAACCTGGCCACACAGTCGTGTGTGTACAGGGAGTACAGTAGGGGGCTGAGGACGCAGCCTTGGGGGGATCCTGTATTCAGAGTAAGGGAGCTAGCTGGAGGTGTTTATACCTACTCTGACCATCTGGGGCCTGGCGGTTAGGAAGTCCAAGATCCAGGCACACAGGGGGGTGGTTCAGTCCCAGTTCACTCAGCTTGCCAGCCAGCCTGGTGGGGACTATGGTATTGAAAGTTGAACTATAGTCAATGAACAGCAGTCTCACGTAGCCCCCCTTCCGGCTGTCAAGATGAGAGCGCGTGGTATGCAGTACCTGGGAGACAGCGTCATCTGTGGAAATGTTTGGACTATAAGCAAACTGCAGCGGGTCCATGGAGCAGGGGAGGAAGGTGCAGATGTGGTCTTTTATCAGCCTTTCGAAGCATTTCATGACCACCGAGGTGAGGGCCACTGGTCGGTAGTCATTCAGGCATGTTGGAGAAGCACTCTTCGGCAAAGGGATAATGGTGGATCTCTTGAAGCAGGTGGGGACCACAGACCCAGCTAGGGAGAGGTTTCATACTTTTTCTTACTGTTTTTCTCCTCAGCTGAATTATGTAACTGGCTAATAACTGTTTTCTGTCTCTGCGTTGTGTAGTTGAGTGAGACACACAACGGAGTTGGAGATCTGTGGGGTTTATTTTTTCTTCACAAAAAACAAAAAACTAAAACTAAAACAAAACACGGGCATCAGTCACATAGCTTGTCCTCTGCATATCTCCATACGGCTCCGAGCATACGCGCGCACTCGAAGTATAAAAAATATAAACATCAATCTATATACTAAACATAAAACAGCATAAAACACGTTTATCATATTACAAATCATCAAATTATTTTACCCACGTCCACCCATTTTCTTTTACAGTGTAAAATATACGAAACATAGGCGAAAATAAATACTTCGAACCAGCACACCTTCAAAAGAAAAAGAAAAAACACGGGCATCAGCCACATAGCTTGTCTCCTGTATCTCCATACTACAAAAAACACAAAACTTCACATGAAACACTACAAAACATCGCATCCCATATGTAACGGGGGCAGTCCTATGCTGTTCTATGCTGGTCAGCCTGCTGCATGCCCGTCACTCTCATCATTAGCTCTGCGTTGTGTTCTAGTTGGGTGGGGCCCCAGGTGTTGTGGGGGCCCTCAGTCTCTCATCATCATCATCATCATGATCAAGGAAGGAGGGGGGACACACAGGACTCTATTTGGCCCACCTTGCAAACGTCCAGTCCTCCAGCGGGAGCGGTGTTTCTTACGGACGTGGGGGTCGAAGTTCAACCACTGCCCGGACTTCACTCGTGTGCGTTAGAAGGAGAAACCGTCCACGGGACTCCGATGTAAGAAAGGATAAACAAGTATTTTATCCCACAGCTTGCAGTATCTTCTTACAGGGATACTCAAGGTTACGTTCTCCTCAACCAGCAAAACTGTCCTACGGTAAGAAATACGTGTGGCTCGGCTCGATTGCTGCTTGAGACTCCTCCCACAAAACAAAAATGGCCTCTCCCGCGTTCCCTCTTCCGTGTACCCACAAGACCTCTCTCTTAAAGCGACAGTACATGTATATGACGGTCGTTGGAAAACATACATAAAAGTAAATAATGACATAAAATAAAATGTAGCAAACACAAATAACAGCACACAGACAGGATTTGGTGATATTTCATACTCAAACAAAATAAAATAAAAACATTAATTTTAACCTGGTTACATTCACCCCTCCTGAAATTCACCAACATCCTGACAGCAGGATAAAAAGAGAAAGAGGAAAGGAAAAGTCCATCACTGACTACTGGCACAAGTGAAAAGAAGGACCTAGTCTTCTAGTCAACTTAGGAGCTACCTCGGTTACGAGGTCCAGAAAATAATGAGGTTGATCAAGTCTCAGAATTCCCTTAGATCAATGTGACGCCTGATACGCCACACCATGCACTTGGCCCAAAACAACCCTGTCTGATAGACACCTAATAACTCACATTAAACTAGTTTGAATGACTCCAACCTCCATCAAAGTTCAAACCCTCACATTCTGTAGAAATGGCATCTGAGCCATAGATTCTATTAACCTGTTCACTGACCTCACCACCTTCCCTGTGCGTGTCCTAACCCGACCATCGCTCTCTACTTGTGTGCGTGAGACAGTGCGAGCTGCAACATCTGTATCGAGTGAGGGTGGTGCCCCTGTGTGCGAATCAGTGTGAGATATAACACCTACATCGAGTGAGTGTGATGCCTCTATGTGTGGTGCATGTGTGTTGTGTGGTGCGTGTGTGTTGGGTGGAGACTGAGCAGTGGCCCCCACAGGACTGACTACCAGACTAGACGGAATGAACTCTTCCGCTTCTGCCCACTCAGATCTAGGCGAGTCTCCAAGTGATGAGACTGCTAGCCCCACTGCATCCGCTGAGACCGTCAGGCCATCTGCACTGTCCTCCTCATCGGACTCTGCGCAGTCAAGCAACTGACTGGTTGTACTGGACTCCTCACCCTGATCTAACTCAGGGAGGGGCAAGAAGTGGACCTCCAACAAACGGTTCCTGTGCACCACTCTGGTGTGCCCCTCTGCATCCTGAATCTTGTAGACGTGGATATTGGGGTTGACACCGACAACCGTGTACACTCCGTTCTCCCATTTGTCAGCCAACTTTCTCTTCCCTCGCTCACTCTGGTTCGCAACCAAAACACGATCCCCGACAGACAGGACAGTGCCCTTGGCGTGTCTGTTGTACTGTCGCGCCTGATGCTGCTGCTCAGCCGTGGAGTGCTTCTGAGCGATCTCCATTGCACTCCTTAGACAGGAAAGCAGAGACTGAGCATAAGAGTCATAGTCAACAACGTGAGGATCATGCAAAACCTGCCTGAACATAACATCCACCGGCAGTCTTGGGACACGCCCATACATCAGGAAGAAAGGTGCATAACCCGTGGTCTCGTGAACAGTGGCATTGTACGCGAGCGTGAGAGAATGGATCTGCTGAGGCCACTGTTGCTTCTGCTGAAGCGGAAGGGAACGGAGCATATTCCCCATCGTGCGATTAAACCGCTCTGTCCCGCCATTACCCATAGGATGGTAGGCCGTCGTGTGGGACTTCGCTACACCCGCCAACTTGAGAAGCTCTGCAATCAGGTTACTCTCAAAGTTTGTGCCCTGGTCAGAATGTATTCTCTCTGGAAACCCGTAAACACAGAATACATGATCCCAGAGTTTCTTGGCGGCCTGCTTCGCTGTCTGATTGGTGCAGGGGAACGCGTGAGCAAGCTTAGTGAAGTGGTCAGTAACCACTAAGACATCGACTGACCGCTGCTTACTGTCCTCAGTGGACCAGAAATCCTTACACACAAGCTGCATCGGTGCGGAAGTTTTAATGCTCTCCAGGGGCGCGCAAGCAGCTGGCTCTGGGGTCTTCCCAAACACACATCTCCGACAGCATCTGACATATGCTCTGATATCCCTCTCCATGTCAGGCCAATAAAAACGCTGCCTTGCAAGAGAGAGAGTACGGTCCTGGCCCTGATGACCAGCGTGATCGTGGATGCCAGACAGTGCCTTGTCTTTCAGACTCAGAGGTAAAACATACTGAGACCTCCTCTGCTTGGACACTGGGTCCTTTGTCACCCTGTACAAGACACCATCATTGACTTCCAACTTCTCCCACTGTTTCAGCAGCCTGAGGACTTTCTGGTCAGCACCATGCCTCTCACGTCTCGATGGCCGCTTCCGAACAGCGACAAAGGGCAACACCTTGGAGACGCAGGGGTCCTGCTCCTGACTCAACCTGAGCTCCTCGGTGGATAACATTGGCAGTGTATCCTGACCACCCGACAGATGCTGAACGTGCTGGACCAAACTGAGTGCTGTGAAAACTGATGCATCAGGCCAGTCACATTTGGCTTGACAAAAAGCCCTGACCTCAGCTGTATCACAAGCAAACCCAGATCGCGCACTACTCACTGTTTGGGACTGGCAACTGAGTCTGAAAACATCCTGCACAGAGTCCCCCTCAACCCCGTCGGCTTCCTGAACAAGGGCCGGGTAGGGCTCCCTAAGTAGCCTCTGACTGACGGGCTTGGAAAAAGGGTCGCGACTCAAGGCATCCGCCACCACGTTTTTCTTCCCTGGCAGGTGTTTGAGATCGAAAGTGTAAGACGCCAACTTAGACACCCAGCGGATCTCACACGCGTCAAGCTTCGGCTTCGTTAGGAGATAAGTCAGCGGATTATTATCTGTCCAAACGGTGAAGCTTTGACCCTTCAGCCAGTGGCTGAACTTTTCACAAACACTCCACTTCAGCGCCATGAACTCCAGTCTATGAGCTGGATACTTCCGCTGTGAGGCACTGAGGGACTTGCTTGCAAAACCAACAGGTCTGGCCTTGGACTCTCCTCGGGGCACTTGAGACAGCACCGCGCCGAGTCCGTCCAAAGACGCATCGACCGACAAAATGAAAGGCACCTCAAAGTCTGGATGGACAAGCACCACACACTCCAGTAACATCGTCTTCAACAGATCAAATGCTTCCCCACATTCCACCGTCCAGTCTGCGGAGGTAAGCTTACGGAAGCTGCCATGGGGCTTCTTATCCTTAGCTGACCTCCCCCTCCTCTTTTGTCCAGCTGTAAGGGCGAACAGGGGCTTAGCCACGGAGGAGCAGTTCGGGAGGAAATGCTGGTAGTAAAATACCATACCAAGGAAAGATTTGATCCTACGAACAGAAGGCGTGCATCCATCACCTTCCATGAGATCCTGCACTGTCATGTTGGAGATGACCTCTACTTTGGAGGGATCGACAGACACACCTCCGCCATCAACCACGTGGCCCAAAAATCGCACCCGCTTCTGCAGCAGATGACACTTTTTCGGAGCCAGTTTCAAGTTGTTCTCCCTCAACCTCTGAAACACAGTGCGGAGCCTCGACAGAGCCTCAACCTCTGACGGCGCGAAGACAAGAAGATCATCAAGATAGCACAAAAGCTTCGTGAAGTTCAGATCCCCAAAGATCCCAATCATCATTCTCATGAAGGCTGCAGGACTATTACAAAGGCCCTGTGGCATGCGATTGTATTCATGCAACCCAAGGGGAGTCGTGAAAGCAGTGTACTTTTTGTCATCTTCATGCATTGGGATGTTGAAGAAGCCAGAGGTGAGGTCCATCGTACTAAAGAGGCAGTTACCACCCAGTGCGGCAAGACAGTCCGACTGGTGTGGCAAGGGATGAGCGTCTTTCAAGGTCCGAGCATTCAGCCATCTGAAATCAGTGCAGATCCGAAGCCCGCCATCCTTCTTCCATACCATAACCAGCGGTGAAGCGTATGCGCTCGAGGACTTCCGGATAATCCCTTTCTCCTCCATATCAGTGAGAACCTGTCTCAACTTCTGATAGTGGGCTGGGGGAACCCTCCTGTAGGGCAAGCGAAAGGGGCGCTCATCCACCAGATGGATGCGATGTGTGTATCCTGTGACCTCGCCACAGTCCAGAGAGTCCCTGGAGAAGATGTCATGGTACTCGGTGAGCAGCTGAGTGAGCTGGGACTTGCATGCCTCACTAACCTGACAGGAGCTGAGGTCAATGTCACTGAGTCCGAGCTCTGACAAACTCCTAGCCGGCTGGACAGGGGGACAGGCACTATCTGTGGCGTTGGACTCATGCCTCCCTGCAACTGATTGCAGTCCCTGGAAAACATTAAAGTCCTCAATCGCCAAGCATGGAAACACATCAGCCAACTTGCAGTTCCTTTTCAGTGTGATGGCTTTGTCAGATGGATTGACAACAGTCATGGGTACCCACCTATCACCCCAGAGCGGTGTGACAAGTCGACCTACGAGGACACTGCGTGGCATGGCCTTGGAGTCTGTCGGCTCCACAACAACAGTCTTTCCAGCTGACATAGGCACCTTAGCAGGAAGTCTGCCCCAGACTAAGTGCTCGTGCCTCGGTAAGAGTGTCACGGCCTTGGTGAGCTTAACAGTACCTATCTTCTCAGGAACTGCACCACCCCTCCAGCGCTCTACATTCGTGAACATGGACAAGAACTGTTCAACGTCAGGACTAGACGGATGTTCCTGTCTGGACGCGATGTCCCAGTACTCAGTACCACTCTTGAGTACATGGGCCACATGTTTAATGATGTTTGTGCCGACTATCAGATCATCATGCTGACCGGGCATGACCAGAGTGGGTATGACAAAGGAAACACCATAAAGCTGCATGTTGAGGTCATAAAAACCATCAGGCCTAGTCTCCAGACCACCGCAGCCAATCAAGACAATGTTCTCTTCAGGTTGCTGCTTCTCAGGTAAAACACCCCCAGAGCGGAGCTTCTCTACTGCATTTTCACTGATACTGCATGACATAGAGCCAGTATCCAACATGCCATTAAGCTGCACACTCTGGTTGACAAGAACAGGAGCATAGAACAAGTCACTGAAAGCCTGAATCCTCTGTGTCGCCTGAATGACCATACGCGAACCCTGAGGTGCTTTGGCACACTTGTCTTCATACAAGTGAGCCAGGTCGGAGACATCAGTGAGGGATACATCTACATTACCCACACCATCCCTCTCTAGGTGTGGGTTTAGTAGTTTAACGGACGAGACTGACGACCAGCTCTTCCACCAGGCTGAGAACGGAGCTGGTTGGGCGGCTGAGGGTGAGGACAGTCCCTCTTCCAATGACCAGGAGACAAACAGTTTATACATCGGTTCTCCCGGCTGCAGTGGGAAAATGTGGAGTGATCCGGAGACTTACAAACCCTGCACAACCTCTGTGGTGCGTCTGGCACCCGCCCTGCGGCGTTAGCTGGCGGTTGAGTCAGCGTCGGTGTCCGGACTGCAGCGCTAACTGGAACCTGAGACTGCATTGTGACCAAACGGTCTAGCAAGCTCACCAAACTCCTCATATAGTCATCACCGCCAGAGACAGGTGCGGGAGACGGTGCGGGAGACGGTGTAGGAGACCTTGCACAAAATGGTGTAGGAGATGACGCATGAGCCGGGACGGGAGATGGCACCACCGGCATGGTCGTGTTCAAGTCGTGAGCCATGTCGACTACAGGGACATGAACCTGTGAATGGAACCTACGCTCTACCGCGCCTGCTTCACGTTGTCCACCTGCAGCAACACGGGACTTCCTCTCCAGCATGTGCTCATCAAGCCTCTCCTGGATCTCGCTAGCAGACCATTTCCCTGAGGACTTGAACTTAAAAACATTGGCAAGAGACTGATCTGGACAGTGTTTGATAAACATCATGCTTACCTCGTGGCTTGGCTCTTCAATACTACGGACCTGCCACTTCAAGCATTCGTCAGCCACCTCCACTGTCTTATTAAGCCTAATCCAATACTCCATAGCGTCCTCACCTGGCTTGGGCAGCGTACTGTAAAAGTCCGCCAGGGGCATGCTCGAGTATGTGAGGTCACTAAAGTGTTGCTTCAGTACATCAAAAATAATGTGGGGGTTCGCTATGTGGTCGACAGATGTGTTGCGCAGCTTTATCCTCACCACGTCCCCTGCTTTCCCCATAAGCTTAGCTAGAATCTCATGTGACTGCTCACTAACTGGAAGGGCTCGCTTCCTCAAATACAAAGTCATAAGGCTCTCCCACTCATGAACTGTAAACTTATCAGAGCTATCGCCCCTGAAAATAGGAGGCTCCCTAGCGTCTGTCTGCATTACTACTCTAACACTAGGAGCTGTCTCCAAACGCTGTTCAGCAGACCTAGCACTGTCTGTGTGTGTGTTTCTAAGCACTTGTGTTTCCTGCAGCTTAGCAGTGATTGACTCTCCTATCTTCTCTGCTAACTGAGTAATGAGCATGGCTAACTCACCCACTGGCTGCTCGCTGTTACCTAGCACAGCCCCTTCGCTGATACCTGGCCTGGCCCGTTCTACGTAGCGTGTGGAGGTGAACTGAGGAGTGCCAAATGTGGTCGGGTCTCTAGGTCCTGGTGCTCTGGTGTCTGGTTCCCCGCCCTCTAAGAGCTGCCCGAAACTCCTACCTACACCTAGCCGTAAACCCCAACCCACATCTAACTGGTACCCCCTCTCCATAGCACACTGGCGATCCAAAAGATCCTGATCAGCAATGTTACCCCCACCTACGTACGAACCACCCTCTGCCATGTTCCTACCTCTAACACTCAGATAAAATAAAAAATAAAATAAAAAAGTGAAAAGCTCAATTCATTTAAATAATTGAATCTAGAAATCACTAAGAGATTGAAACAATCACACACAATCAACAAATTCACCAATAGATTAATCACATATGCACATATCCAGTAGTTTAGATCAATAGATTATTCACACGAGTCCTTCAATCACATCAACATTAACCTTTTTTTCCTTTTTTTTTCGTGTGTTTTTCTTCCTTCAGTATATACAAATGTCCTGTTCACAAGCCCAGTCCATGGTAACCACAGCTATGACTGTCCAGTGTCCACACAGCTCAACTCCAGTCCACTGTAACATGAGTGTACAGTCTGTAGAAATACCTGACTTCGTCTGGGGCTTGATGACGACAGCAGCCTCCCGCGGCGAGCAACTGATGTCACTCTCAGAATCCAGGAGGGTCACGGCACCAATGTAACGGGGGCAGTCCTATGCTGTTCTATGCTGGTCAGCCTGCTGCATGCCCGTCACTCTCATCATTAGCTCTGCGTTGTGTTCTAGTTGGGTGGGGCCCCAGGTGTTGTGGGGGGCACTCAGTCTCTCATCATCATCATCATCATGATCAAGGAAGGAGGGGGGACACACAGGACTCTATTTGGCCCACCTTGCCATTTATTTTGGTTTCAAACCCTTCGACAAACGCCCAGTCCTCCAGCGGGAGCGGTGTTTCTTACGGACGTGGGGGTCGAAGTTCAACCACTGCCCGGACTTCACTCGTGTGCGTTAGAAGGAGAAACCGTCCACGGGACTCCGATGTAAGAAAGGATAAACAAGTATTTTATCCCACAGCTTGCAGTATCTTCTTACAGGGATACTCAAGGTTACGTTCTCCTCAACCAGCAAAACTGTCCTACGGTAAGAAATACGTGTGGTTCGGCTCGATTGCTGCTTGAGACTCCTCCCACAAAACAAAAATGGCCTCTCCCGCGTTCCCTCTTCCGTGTACCCACAAGACCTCTCTCTTAAAGCGACAGTACATGTATATGACGGTCGTTGGAAAACATACATAAAAGTAAATAATGACATAAAATAAAATGTAGTAAACACAAATAACAGCACACAGACAGGATTTGGTGATATTTCATACTCAAACAAAATAAAATAAAAACATTAATTTTAACCTGGTTACACATATGAGGAGACGCCATTAATACCTAAGCCTTGCATGCTGCCTATTAACCCACGGGACCAGCATGTACAAAGCGCCGTTAAAGCTAGCTAGTGTAACCAGTTGTTTTCTTACCCGGTGCGGGATTCGATACGGGGTGTACTGCACCACAAGGCGACATCACTAACCGCTCGGCTACAGGGTCAGACCCGTTAGCTAGGGGCTAACGTGTCTTATTAGTAGTTTACACTAGCACGAGGCTAATTAAATTAGCCAAGCACGCATGAATAATACGGTCAAAATTCAAAATTACAAATCATTTATCAATGGAGGGTAGACCTCTACGTTTGCTAGCGCCTCACAATACTGTGTATCACCATAATATTGTAACGTGCATGGATAAGAAGACACGTTGGCCGCCGGCTCGCGGGTCTGACCCTTTAGTCGAGCGGTTAACGATGTCTCCTGCGGTGCCGGCGATACGGGTTCGCTTCCCGGCCGCGGCAGTTCCTGTGGTTGCGTTGTTCCCCGAATTCGCTACAATATAACAAAATAAAACAAAGTAAGATAATGGAGAGAGCATTAGAAAAGATGACTCACCAGCTCCGGGCTCGATGAAGCTAGGTTTAGAAGTGTCACACCAGAACAGCACCCCCGGGGAACCAAAAACCGCTAGGGTGGAAACTATTTTCAAGTAGGAAATAATTCTGGGGAAGTTCACAACAATTAAAAAAAGATTTCAGGGAAAATAAAGAAATAGCATAAAATAAGACACGTGGCTTGGCTATAATTACATCTGCTGTATATGTATATATTGTAACGTGTATATATTGTAACGTGTATGGATAAGAAGACACGCTGGCCGCTGGCTTGCGGGTCTAAATTTTTAGTCGAGCGGTTAGCGATGTCTCCTGCGGTGCAGACGATACGGGTTCGCTTCCCGGCCGCGGCAGTTTCTGTGGTTGCGTTGTCCCCCGAATTCGCTACATTGGTGTCAGAAGTGGGATGGAGCGACCGTAAGGCCATCGGAAGCGTATGCAACCTGAGGCGTGAAGGAGCTGATATGCTTAAGCGCGGGGACGCGCTTCCCGAAGGAGGGGAGTAGTGTAACGAGTATGGATACGCTGGCCCTGACTCGCGGGTCTGACCCTTTAGTTGAGCGGTTAGCGATGTCTCCTGCGGTGACGGGTTCGCTTCCCGGCCGCGGCAGTTCCTGTGGTTGCGTTGTCCCCCGAATTCGCTACTATATACACTACCGTTCAAAAGTTTGGGATCACATTGAAATGTCCATATTTTTGAAGGAAAAGCACTGTACTTTTCAATGAAGATAACTTTAAACTAGTCTTAACTTTAAAGAAATACACTCTATACATTGCTAATGTGGTAAATGACTATTCTAGCTGCAAATGTCTGGTTTTTGGTGCAATATCTACATAGGTGTATAGAGGCCCATTTCAAGCAACTATCACTCCAGTGTTCTAATGGTACAATGTGTTTGCTCATTGGCTCAGAAGGCTAATTGATGATTAGAAAACCCTTGTGCAATCATGTTCACACATCTGAAAACAGTTTAGCTCGGTACAGAAGCTACAAAACTGACCTTCCTTTGAGCAGATTGAGTTTCTGGAGCATCACATTTGTGGGGTCAATTAAACGCTCAAAATGGCCAGAAAAAGAGAACTTTCATCTGAAACTCGACAGTCTATTCTTGTTCTTAGAAATGAAGGCTATTCCATGCGAGAAATTGCTAAGAAATTGAAGATTTCCTACACCGGTGTGTATTACTCCCTTCAGAGGACAGCACAAACAGGCTCTAACCAGAGTAGAAAAAGAAGTGGGAGGCCGCGTTGCACAACTGAGCAAGAAGATAAGTACATTAGAGTCTCTAGTTTGAGAAACAGACGCCTCACAGGTCCCCAACTGGCATCTTCATTAAATAGTACCCGCAAAACACCAGTGTCAACATCTACAGTGAAGAGGCGGCTGCGGGATTCTGGGCTTCAGGGCAGAGTGGCATAGAAAAAGCCATATCTGAGACTGACCAATAAAAGAAAAAGATTAAGATGGGCAAAGGACACAGACATTGGACAGAGGAAGACTGGAAAAAGTGTTGTGGACGGATGAATCCAAGTTTGAGGTGTTTGGATCACAAAGAAGAACGTTTGTGAGACGCAGAACAAATGAAAAGATGCTGGAAGAATGCCTGACGCCATCTGTTAAGCATGGTGGAGGTAATGTGATGGTCTGGGGTTGCTTTGGTGCTGGTAAGGTGGGAGATTTGTACAGGGTAAAAGGGATTCTGAATAAGGAAGGCTATCACTCCATTTTGCAACGCCATGCCATACCCAGTGGACAGCGCTTGATTGGAGCCAATTTCATCCTCCAACAGGACAATGACCCTAAACACACCTCCAAATTGTGCAAGAACTATTTAGAGCAGAAGCAGGCAGCTGGTATTCTATCGGTAATGGAGTGGCCAGCGCAGTCACCAGATCTGAACCCCATTGAGCTGTTGTGGGAGCAGCTTGACCGTATGGTACGCAAGAAGTGCCCATCCAACCAATCCAACTTGTGGGAGCTGCTTCTGGAAGCGTGGGTTGCAATTTCTCCAGATTAACTCAACAAATTAACAGCTAGAATGCCAAAGGTCTGCAATGCTGTAATTGCTGCAAATGGAGGATTCTTTGATGAAAGCAAAGTTTGATGTAAAAAAAATCTTATTTCAAATACAAATCATTATTTCTAACCTTGTCAATGTCTTGACTCTATTTTCTATTCATTTCACAACATATGGTGGTGAATAAGTGTGACTTTTCATGGAAAACACAAAATTGTTTGGGTGATCCCAAACTTTTGAACGGTAGTGTATATAATTTTCTTTTGATGTTTGAAGCGCTTTTGCTTGTGTGAGAAAAATGTTATAAAAATAAAGTTAAAATGGTATCATTACCAAACTGTCAGTGCTGACAGTGGTCACAAAAAGTTGTTCATGAAGTTATTGATAACTAACATCTTTGACACAGCAGTAGGTCTTTAAGTCTGTAAGTTTTTAATGCACAACAGCAAATCAACACTATCCATCACAGCATCAGGCCTGTATAGGAGGGTTTCCGTGCAACGTCATCACAGTGATGCATGCGCAACTAGGGGTAGAAAGTAGCTACAGCACAGAGATTTTAACCAAGATAGAGCTCAGACACAGCAGAGATGACACGCAGTTGTTGTACAATAAACTGCACAAACCGCCAAAAGGATGGGTGGAAAATGTTGAACCGCTTTGGTAGCTCTCAAAAGATTATGCATCTCATCTTTTGAGAGCTATCAAAGCGGTTTTTGCCCCCCTGGCTGCGCACGCACCCAGTAATGTTTGTAAACAGGAAACCCATCTATTGCATTCATATCTTTGTGTCATCAATAAATATCTACAAGCGCTGTGTTGGTTCAGTTATTGACTTGAGGTCTAAACCCACACCTGTTTAAGGTTTACTTATTAACTCTAGTGACGTTAACTGTACATTGTTAGTCTATACACAGATGTGCATAAGGCTATATACAACCTTTGTCAACAAACTAGTAAAAAAAATAAGGGTTGGAGAAATGATTTGATGTAGTAAATAAAATCTAAATTGCAAAATATCTGGTCTGTTACGGAGCAACACCCTCCAAAAGGGGAAGCCTCTGCTCCTCTGAATGCTCTCATTTTTCTTAATGGTACCCTTATTGCATCCTCTTTACCCTCTTTCAGTGGCCAATCCCCATTGCCCAGCTTGATCTCCACATTGTTCCTCTTTGTGAACATCTGGCTGACCTCCAGGAAGGTTTTGCTCTTGGTCTCGGGGGCCACCAGCCAAATGTAGACCAGTGTGGCGAGGCAGACAACGGAAAAAATGATGAAGCTGTAGGGCCCAAGGCCTCTCTGGGGAGACGGGGGAGAAAATGAGATCAGTACGTTCTCAAGATGAAATGAACTCTGTGTGGCATGGTGCTTTCACATCTGAATATTACTGAGTTTTGGAGACCAACTACAGATGAAAAACACACGGTGCAGGCAATGGATTTAAGATAACAAATGGATATATTTAGAGACAGAAAAGGAAAATTGAAAGAGCGAGAAAAGTTTTTAATAGTGTTAGTCAGAGACTAGGTTTGCTTGAGCCAAGGACAAATGCACAGGTCAACTACAGGGAAAAAGGCAAAACTGTGGCAGTGATTAAGGATGTAAAAAATAACATCAGTATGTTATTAGGTGGAAATCTATCAATTTATCAATCTATCAGTTCATTTTAAATGACTTCAGTAAATTATTTAAGATTAGCTTTATCTGCTTGCCTTTAAAAAAAATTTCCCCTTATTCTCAATCAGTTTAAGGGATTGAAACATGGTTGTATTTATTTAACAGGGTACCTACCGCGGCTATGGTCATGAGGACATTCACCGATCCAATTCCCACTGTTAAGCACTGAATGTCTTTCTCACTGACTCCTGCAAAGGCATAGTTGCTATATGCATAGTAGTAGATCTGAGAGAGGACACGTGACACGGTTATATAAATAGAGGGGAACTTTACTTAGAAACAATATAGATAACGTTAAAGATATTGGATATTATTAGGCCTAACTACTGCCAGAGCTATCAGCATGGTATTGCTATTGAATTATGGTACCTGAATATTGCTCAGCGTGGAGAATGGAGAAAGAAATAAGCCAAAAAAGAAGATATAGCCCCTTTATATATATATATAATCCATATATATAAGCTTATGGCATGAAACAGGCTTATACTGTCTTATAAAGAATTTACTTGACTCACTGGATTAATTTGCTCATTTGTTGAGCACTTCCCCTATCGTTTAGTGTTTCTTTCAACAAAGTTATATATATATATATATTTATTTATATTTATTTAATATAGCCCCTTCAGAATTAGAATTAGAATCAGAATCATCTTTATTGACCATGTGTGCCTATGCACATGAGGAATTTGATTCCGTTCACGGCAGCTTCTATAGCACTTTCAGACATCACTTGCACAAAAAAAGAAAAAACAAAACAAACAAAGCAAACAAAAACAAAAAGAAAAAAACAGAAGAAATACATGGAATAACAACAGAATATTGGAAGCAAGCATGTATGCACAACAGGTAGGTATGTCACTACTATACAGAGTTTTGTTATGGTTGAATAATCAGCAACCTATACACATATATCATACCATTGCATATAAACCATATTGCTCAAACACTATACCATATACCACGCCTCCACAACCCATCATGTCCATATGCAATGCTATATCCATCCATTTTCCGAACCGCTTATCCTGCTCTAGGGTCGCGGGGATGCCGGGGCCTATCCCAGCAGTCACAGCAGTCACACAGGTCCGACATACACACACAGACCCACACACATTTATACCTAGGGACAATTTAGTATGGCCGATTGACCTGACCTACATGTCTTAGGACTGTGGGAGGAAACCGGAGCCCCCGGAGGAAACCCACGCAGACACGGGGAGAACATGCAAACTCCACACAGGACAACTCAGGACGACCCCCAAGGTTGGACTACCCCTTGGCTCGAACCCAGGACCTTCTTACTGTGAGGCGACTGTGGTAACCACTGCGTCACCGTGCCGCACACAACACTACATATACTCCCAAAATATTAAACTATATTATGTACCAGAAGTATACACTAGAGAAGTATACACCTACCATCCTCCTCACAACTACATACTATGTTACAACTACAACAATAACAGCAGAAATTGTAACCAATATATACAGCAGTACTATGTGTATTTCTGGGTGCCTTATCAACAGCATAAATAATGATAATAATAGCAGAATAAATAAATTAATCAACAGCATAAATAATGATACATTTGATCAAGGACACAGAGATGGATGCTTTATCAATTTTATCAACAGCACCATAAGATGAAAAACATTACATGATATGTGGGAGGGAGAGTGGGAGGGGAGTTGGATGTCATCAAAACAGCATAGTTCTAACCGGACTGAAACAGAGGCAGGCAGTCTACAAGTCTCTCTACGAGCCATGCATACAAGGAGGCCCGTTACAATGGAGCTCCTCTCTGCTTTTCTCCACCTCCTTCTCATCGCCGTTGCCATTGCAGAACTGCCACACAATGGCATACACTGGACATATAGAGGTAGGGCTTTTTAACAAGTCTGTATGTATTCTCAGTATTTCTTCTTTTTCATTCATCAATGGCAGTGCATGCGCTCCAATGCATAAGGATGACAAAAAAAAAAACCCCAAAAAAATCCCCAAAAACGATTGAAATGATATACACTACCGTTCAAAAGTTTGGGGTCACATTGAAATGTCCATATTTTTGAAGGAAAAGCACTGTACTTTTCAATGAAGATAACTTTAAACTAGTCTTAACTTTAAAGAAATACACTCTATACATTGCTAATGTGGTAAATGACTATTCTAGCTGCAAATGTCTGGTTTTTGGTGCAATATCTACATAGGTGTATAGAGGCCCATTTCAAGCAACTATCACTCCAGTGTTCTAATGGTACAATGTGTTTGCTCATTGGCTCAGAAGGCTAATTGATGATTAGAAAACCCTTGTGCAATCATGTTCACACATCTGAAAACAGTTTAGCTCGTTACAGAAGCTACAAAACTGACCTTCCTTTGAGCAGATTGAGTTTCTGGAGCATCACATTTGTGGGGTCAATTAAACGCTCAAAATGGCCAGAAAAAGAGAACTTTCATCTGAAACTCGACAGTCTATTCTTGTTCTTAGAAATGAAGGCTATTCCATGCGAGAAATTGCTAAGAAATTGAAGATTTCCTACACCGGTGTGTACTACTCCCTTCAGAGGACAGCACAAACAGGCTCTAACCAGAGTAGAAAAAGAAGTGGGAGGCCGCGTTGCACAACTGAGCAAGAAGATAAGTACATTAGAGTCTCTAGTTTGAGAAACAGACGCCTCACAGGTCCCCAACTGGCATCTTCATTAAATAGTACCCGCAAAACACCAGTGTCAACATCTACAGTGAAGAGGCGGCTGCGGGATTCTGGGCTTCAGGGCAGAGTGGCAAAAAAAAAGCCATATCTGAGACTGACCAATAAAAGAAAAAGATTAAGATGGGCAAAAGAACACAGACATTGGACAGAGGAAGACTGGAAAAAAGTGTTGTGGACGGATGAATCCAAGTTTGAGGTGTTTGGATCACAAAGAAGAACGTTTGTGAGACGCAGAACAAATGAAAAGATGCTGGAAGAATGCCTGACGCCATCTGTTAAGCGTGGTGGAGGTAATGTGATGGTCTGGGGTTGCTTTGGTGCTGGTAAGGTGGGAGATTTGTACAGGGTAAAAGGGATTCTGAATAAGGAAGGCTATCACTCCATTTTGCAACGCCATGCCATACCCAGTGGACAGTGCTTGATTGGAGCCAATTTCATCCTCCAACAGGACAATGACCCTAAACACACCTCCAAATTGTGCAAGAACTATTTAGAGCAGAAGCAGGCAGCTGGTATTCTATCGGTAATGGAGTGGCCAGCGCAGTCACCAGATCTGAACCCCATTGAGCTGTTGTGGGAGCAACTTGACCGTACGGTACGCAAGAAGTGCCCATCCAACCAATCCAACTTGTGGGAGCTGCTTCTGGAAGCGTGGGGTGCAATTTCTCCAGATTACCTCAACAAATTAACAGCTAGAATGCCAAAGGTCTGCAATGCTGTAATTGCTGCAAATGGAGGATTCTTTGACGAAAGCAAAGTTTGATGTAAAAAAAATCTTATTTCAAATACAAATCATTATTTCTAACCTTGTCAATGTCTTGACTCTATTTTCTATTCATTTCACAACATATGGTGGTGAATAAGTGTGACTTTTCATGGAAAACACAAAATTGTTTGGGTGACCCCAAACTTTTGAACGGTAGTGTACATCAGGTCAACTTCTGCCCGATAAATGAATGATGATCTCGGAGAAGAAGAAAAAAATGTGTGTAATGTGATAAATGTTGTTTTTGTTCTTCTATTTTAATTTTCTGTAATAATTTGAAAATAATTCAAACAATATATTCAGATTCATTGTGGCACATTATTTTCGTTGACCAAACTACCCATATTACTTTCTTTACATTGTGATGTCCTGTGAGACATTTGTCTCCTGTGGTATTTAAGTGTTATATTGAGGAAATACTTGGCTTAACTGGTCAGTCTTTAATTAGCCTGCACCTGGGGTGTCGTGGACGCGAGTGGTGAGAGTTACTTGGATGTAACTCCAGTTAGCCCTCTAACGGGCTTCTCTGTTTACCCCATCGTGGCTCCATCTCGGCACCTGAGAACATATTTGCACTCACCACACAGTTAGTTGATAGGAGAACTATAGTGCTATAAATCTCCTGCGACTCCGCTCCTCTTCTCCCTTTGCAACTCAGCAACAAAGACTGAGGTCAGTTGGGCTAGTGGATAGAGATCTACGCACATACTCACAGAACTCACAGATCCAGCTAACTACTATTCCTATGTACGTGCCCAGCTAACTACTATTCCGTCGTACGTGCCCTGTCCTCTAATGGGCTTCGATATTGGTTCACATCTGAGACGAAGGCCGTTAGGGATGAGTCTACTCCCAGCTGGGCCTGGACTGGCACTAGTCCGACACCAGCCAAAACGTTAACATATATTAGCAGTCCATCGGTTGAGAACCAACCCCCCCCCCCCCCGGGGTTCTTGTTCCGGACTGCAACTTGCAACTAGGGGCGACAATCTGATATCAACTTTGGAGGGGACAATTACAGGTAGTCCCCGGGTTACGAACACCCGCCACACGAACTCCCGTACTTACGACCCGACCTCTATGAAGCCTATTATTTTTAAAAAAAATCGAGTTACACACAATGGTTTGTGCCAATGAACGAATGGACTACTTTGCACGACGCGCGACGCTTAAAACACTGCGCGTTTTAGGCAGTTCGTCGGCCCGAGGGAGAACAACGCCACGCCGTCATCACCATTCAAGTCGGATCATACGAACATTGTGTGCGTTGTGCTGTCACTTAAGATTTTCGTGTGTTTATCCTCACAATCACGGCTTCAAAGCGTAAATCTGATGCAGATGATAGTGATGCATCAAAGAAAAGGAAAACGATCACGATTGAAACAAAAGTGGAAATAACAAAGCGCTCAGAGGAGAAACACATATTTTTTTCATTTACGTTGAGGCGGGGAGGCGAGCGGGCTCTCGTTTCTGGCGTCAGACAGCCAGCCTCCGCCGGTCACAACCCGCTCACAGGACAGTGGCAGGTGGCGAGTCTGAAATGTACGAAATGTTAAGAATGTAATGATGATGATGATGATGATGATGGTGATGATGATGATGATTATTATTATTATTATTATTATTATGTTTCTTTAAAGTTTTTAATACCTATACACACATTCTATCTCAATTATGAATACTGTACTGTAGTTAGATTTATTATTATTACTGCAATATTATATTTATGATGTTTTAGATAAAATATATACTAAGACAAACTTTTGACTAATTGACACTAGATGTGAACTGTATGTAACTTATACAAATTCGACATAAGAACAGGCTCAAAAACGGAACTCGTTCGTAACCCGGGACTACCTGTACATCAAAATTTCTCTACAGCAATTACTGAGGGGGGCACCAAAAGTAGTGCTGTAACCCTGCTAAAGAACACTCACCCAGCCAGCTAAGGATCCCTACATTGGAAGTCTTGATCTTTTAAGTGGATATGCTGTGATATCATTGGTGAATTAATTGTAAAGCGCCTTGAGTGGCTGTTGCAGCTAGAAAAGCGCTATATAAAATGCAACTTGGTTGATTGATTGATTGATTGAATCACTAGCTAACATAAAGAGTGGCCTGTAATTCAATGCAGCCGAAATGACGACTGGTGACTATTATGAAATGTTTATAGTATTGAATGGTAGAAGTAAAGAAATGGCTAATGCATCCTTTGTTTGAGCTAGTGTTAATTTTATCAGCTATTTTAAAAAAAAATGTATTTAGTCTTGGTCCAGTGTAAAATGTACTTGTTAGTTTTTATCATGTTTAGTCAACCTCATTCCGTTTTTGTTAAGTCAAGTTTTAGTCGAATAAAAGTCTGGGCATTTTAGTCTTATCTTAGGCAAAGAAAACCGTAACTATTTTAGTATAGTTCTAAGTTTGATGTGAATGTGAAGAAAGAATGTGATGTGTGTGGTGTGGGAGTGGAAACATTTGTGCATGAGTTTGTGGGATGTTGTGAGCTGGAGGGATACATATTGAAAACGAAGGGATTAATAAGTACATGTTAGAGAGGTGGGTTTGTTGAGAGACTGAAATGGAGAGAGTTGTGGTAGTTTGGGGTGACTGTCAAAGTGAAAAGATGCAATGTTAATTTATTAAATTATGTTTTAAGCCATGCAAGGTTTGCTGTCAAGCTGAGGAGGAATATAGCCCGTTATCAAAAGCGGAAAGCTGAGGTGTGGAATATTTTTAAAACTATAATGGAAAGATATGTTAATATGTTGTATAGTTATGTTAGAGAAGGAGAGTGTATTAGTGGATTTGTGGAGGGAAACACTTTTATTGTGCTTGTGGGAGGAGTGAGGGCAATGTTGGATTTTGGTTAAACAGTGTAGTGTGTTACAACAGCTGCATGGCGCTAACTTTGGACCCCTGTTAAAATGTCTACATAAAGACCTGGAGAGTTGGTCTTCCTTACCGCTTTCGATTTTGGGACGGATATCATTACTTAAAATGAACATTCTTCCGAGGTTTCTCTACTTCTTTCAGATGATCCCAATTCTATTTAAAACTAAAGTGATTAAAGACATATATAGGCAATTTAGTACCTTTGGAACAAGAAGAGGCCTCGTATAAGGACAGCTAGACCGATGAGGCCACAGGAGATGGGGGGGCTTGTCTGTCCCTATCATCAGGCTTTACCAACTGGCCTCCCAGTTACATTATATTGCTGAATGGATAAAGAATAATTCAGAATCTATATGGCTAGATCTAGAATCATCACAGATCAATACGTCATTGGTCGGTCTTCTGCTTGCTCTTTAATAGAAAAAAAATTAAAAGTATCTCTGGGAATAATATCATTATAAACTCAACATTACAAGCTTGGGTAGCAATTAGAAGGACAAGAAAGAATGTTATCCTCCCTTTCTCCAGTATGGGGTAATATTGACTTTTCCCCTGGAGTTACAGATGTTGGATTTGAGCTATGTCAACATAAAGGGATCATCACTATGTCATTTATATGAGAAAGACATAATGTTTTCATTTGCACAATTACGCCAGAAATATAACTTACCCCAAAGTGATTTTTTTAGATATCGACAGATACGTAGTTTCTTGCACAGCAAGAGGGACACTGGCTTTAATTGCCAGCCCTCCCCAATGGAACAGATACTTTTGGACCACAACAAAAAAGGTATTTTAGGACGCGGATACAGGGTACTTAATCAGTATGATAGAAGTAAGCCGATATCCAAACTCCATGAATGGAATAATGACCTGACCCTTAATATTGATGAAGTCACTTGGAAAGAGATATGGGGATTAGCAAATGACATTTCTGTTTGTAATAGAACTAAATAATCTCAGTTTAGATTATTACACCGCTTACAGATAACTCCCCAGCTTAGACATAAAATGGATCATAACAAGTCTGAGTTATGTATAAACTGGTGGTGTCTGACATCACCATGACATGCTTTCCTCTCAGTTGAGGAGCGAATTGGTGTGAAGAACCTTCTGAACCACCGTGAGCTCTAGAGGGTTTATGTGTCAAGTGGAGCCCAACCACATGCCCCCCACACTGGTCTGGTCAAGCCACCACCCCCCCCCCAGCCGGCTAGGGAGGCATCTGTGAAGAACTAGATGTAGTGAGAGATGCATCCCAGCTGAACCCCCATGCAGTGATGGCGGTGTGAGTCCCAAAATCTCACATCTCTCCATGCCAGTGAAGGGACATGGAGCTCACACTGTTTTTCTCAGTTTGGGTCCAGCCATAGCCGGGTGAACCTTGCAGCTTCCTCATGTGTAGCAGGCACACCACTGGGTGTGCTGCTGACATCTCCCGAGGAGTGACATAACCCTCCCTGCCGGCACCGAGACCGAGGATCTCACATGTCGAGTCAGCTGCAACAACGCTTCCACACACACCTTTACTGGGCATCTGCTGGCTTGGTGAAAGTGCACTCTTGGTGGGGTTGAGAACGAAGTCCAGCTGCATGACATGCTGGATGACTAAGGCTGTGTGGGCTTCCACTTCTTGCTGTGACATGGTGAGAATCAGCCAGTCATCAATGTACGTCAAGATTCTCACCCCTTTTGCCCTGAGCAACTCCAGCACCTTCTCCACACATTTGAAGAATGTGCGTGGAGCCAGGGAGTATCCAAACAGCACTGAAGATGGAGCCATACTATGGCGACTCACTACGAGCTGCTCTCGCCTTGTGGTAGCTGGAAGCCTCGGGACTAGCTGGAAGTCGCAGGACTTGCTGGAAGTTGCGGGACTAGCTGGAAGCTGCGGGACTAGCTGGAAGCTGCAGGACTAGCTGGAAGCCATGGGACTTGGTGAAAGAGATTATTTACAACAAACGGGTACCACCATGAAGTATTGGCTGCAGACAGTGCTACCAGAGACGAGGTAAATGAGGTGATGCCCCAGTGAGGCTACCCAGTCCCCGATTCCCAGCACACTGCTTTCTTTCATCCAGTCCATTTACAACCAGCTGAATGAACTTCATTGCCGAATCAGCTCTCAAAGGGTTATGTACTATTGTGCGTTCTGCTTTACAGAGACTTGACTGGGCTTTAATATACCTGATAGGTTTATAGAACCAGAGGGCTTTTCTGTGTACTGTATGGACCGTTGCAGAGGAGTGCAGTTATTTCCTCCTATAATGCTGCCCTCTCGGCAGGAGTGGAGAGAGAAGTCCAAAGTATGATGCTGAAAGGAGGAGGTTGCCGACAAAACTATAATGCATAGTCCTTCCTCAGTGTTCTGTCTAGCCAGGTGGAGAGAGGGCCGCATAGCTGCACCCACGTCGGGTAACAATCAATGAGAGGCAGAGCAAGAGGTTTGGCAGGAAGAGCTAGAACGGGACCACCTGCCCCATCCATCCCATCGCAGGAGGCAGTGTGCGGGGGACCCCAGCTTAAAGGGCAGACAAGGGGCTATTGCTAACAATGACTCAGCCCTTTTTCTCATGTCGTCCTCCATTGACCTGGTCATGGGGGATGACGGAGAGAGATCAGCACCAGGGCCGGTGAAGAAACAATGTGTAAGCCAGTATCACTGTGCACAGAGGTGGCAAGAGAAAAACTCAGCTATGCAGGCAGTGGGCTCTGGGAAGCTGCCCGATAGCCATCTTGTTTTGATTGCCATATTTGTTTGGGACAACAAGGGTAGATGGGATTAACTGCATGCAGCCCTCAAGACTGACATCACTGTTAAAAACAGAAGTGGTTGGACAGTAATGACTCATCTTAGCCAGCAATGGGCTAGCTTGTCTGGGGAAGCTGCACGATAGCCGTCTTGCTTTAGTCGCCATGTTGCTTCTGGACTGCAAGACTAGATGGGATTATCTGCATACGGCCCTCATGATCGACGTCACTGGTACAAATGGAAGTGGTGGGGAAGTAATGCCAGTAGCAATCCGCAGGCCTGGGGAGAGCTAACGGCCCAATCTTGCTACGCGGGGGCGTGTCTTGCCTAGAAGTGCTGGGGGATTAATGATAACGCATCAACTTTGGTCCGTTTGCTAATTGTGGGAGTAGGGGGAGGAGGGGATTGGGTGCTTCATTTCTGTGTGAGCACCACTCCACTGTACTGGGCTGAGATAGAGTTGCCCACGGTAGAAAATGCATGAGTGACGCGCCTCGCACATGCGACACGCACGGGGTGTCGCATCAAGGAACAGTGACTACAACTCAAACAAAGTGAAAAGAAAAGTCTATTAGTGTTAGAAGAAAACAGAAGGCTGCTGTTAGCTTCATTAGCCCTCCCAGATGCCAATGGATGGATTGCTACATTCGCCTGCTCACTTGGGGCTAGCAGGCTGTGGTTAATCACATTAGTGTCTCTGGTGGCTAATGGCACCAATCGGCTACAGTTAGCCACATTAGCTTCTAGTGAATGAGGAGTAGAGGCCGGGGAGGAGTGGGCAACTTGCACTGCCTGCCCCTCATTCGCCTCACCTGGGGAGGAAAGGGAGACATCCCCTCCAGCCCAGGTGGGCACTTGTCAAGACTACCAATGCTAGCATCTGAAACAACCTGTGTATCAGTGTGTAGTGTTTGGAAACGCTCTTTGTTTAAGGATGTAAAAGGTGGAGTGACGCCCTTTATTGTAAACAGAGCCAGGAATAAATACTCTGCCTCCATCCAGAGACAGCAGAATGCATGGGGCTGACACCCCTGCTGCGTGCCTGGCCACGATGGGAGGGCAGGGACGCTTGAGTGGGCCTGAGGTGTCTCATGCTGCCAGTGGTACTGTTGCGGGGCCTATCCCAGGAGAAGCGGCAACGGTGGGGCCTCGGCTGCTGATGTTGCTGCTCCTGCTGCTGCCATGGAGGGGGCTTCTGGGGGCAAAGATGGCAGCCCAGCTGCTCTGACGCCTTTTGGGCCTTGTCCAAATGTTCAACAAACACCTGGATGTCCGGGGTGAGGAGGGATTCCCATGAGAGGGACGCGTTGGATGGTGGCGGCTGTCATCTGGACCTCGGCGACAGCTTGGTACACTCATCTGTGAGTTTATCAAGGGACCCTGCAAGGAAGTTAAGTTGCTGGCCAGTGCCACCACCTGGGAGGTACTGGTCAAAGAATGGTCAAAGAAGTTGTCTGTCACTCAGTCCCACTCATTGGGGAGTGACGGCCAACCGCCTGGCCAGAGGGAGGCTGAGGGGAGGAGGCAGACCCTGACTGCATCCTCTAGCAGTGAAACTCCCTTGTCCCACTCCCAGCCCTCCACAGAGCAGTAGGGACTGTAAGCTACGGCTTGAGGTTTGGTTTTGAATGGAGAACCCCTCTCACACTGCGTAGTGAAAGAGAGGTACCATTTTGGGGCACACCACACATGTATGAGGCCTACCACGTGGTTGAGTGAAGAGGCCGACAGTGACGTGGTCCCAGGGAGCAGAGGAGGGTGGAGCAGGTGGAAGCCGGGTTTCCATTCTTTCAGCGTCTGAGGCGAATGGGCTGGGCAGGATGTTGAGTGGATAGCAATGTGCCACCAGCGGCTCCACATCGAGGAAGAGTGAAACTGGGTTCCCCTCCTCATAGACATGATGGTCATCCTCATCATCATCCTCATCCCAAGGTTTTGAGCGGGCTGTCGCCTCTTCATACACTGGAACCTGGCGGCCATGGGAGAGCTGGACAAACTCAACAAAGTTCTGCCGGCTCTCACACTCTACCCTGGGGAGAGCAAGGCAGGCAGGGCAGGTCTTGGACTCCTCCTGTGGAGCAGATCTTGGAGGAAAGAATAGACATTTTTGAAGCTAAGACATTGGAGGGTACAGGAAAAAACTCGCAGAAGATCTGTAGCTCAGGTGGCTGAGAGAAAAGGGGAGATGAGCAGCAGAGACGCAGGGGTTTTATAGTGAGTAGGGTGTTGTGTGGCTCCTACCACCCAATTGGGTGTTGAGTGCTAAGATCTTTCTCAGATGCTGAGGTGGAGCCTCAATGGGGTGAACCAATAGCAAAGCCTGTTAGAGGGTGGTGCATGTATGACAGAAATAGTTAGATGTCACTTCATGATCCAACTTGTAGCTGCACAACAGTGAAATTGTGCATGACATGTTTTAATACCTTGTATCAGTCATGAAAGAAGTAGTCAGACATTTCTATTAAAGTAAAAGTATATAAGTACTTGATTGTATTATAAAAGTAAAAGTACTTGTCATATTCAGTGTCCTGATGTAACAGAGCCTATAATATGGCTTAAAATATACCAGCTGTACCTCTTACCTGCAGATGAGCACTAATGCATTACCTGATCATTGATGAGCATTTCTAAATAAGGAGGCCTTTTATACTCGATAAATCCAGTCCATATGATCCAGAACTAATAACACAAACCAAATTTTCACTGGTGAACATGGACAACTCTATGAATCACAATGAGTTGTTTTTCTCCAAGTTGACACTGACTTGCAATTGGGCAAAAGAAAATTTTGCTAACAAAACTTGTAAACAATGTTAATTTAAAGTTTGATCTTACCTTTTACTTCTAGAACATTTTAATGAACTGTCTGATTGGGTCAGTGGATCAGTTCCTTTTGCTTTTGGTATATCTAGAAATATAGTTGAGTGAAAAAAGAAAAGAAAAGATATTTTCTTTGAATTGTAGTGGAGTAAAGGTTAAAAGTCTCAGAAATCTAATGTGCTTAAGTACAGATACTTCAAAACTGTACTTAAGAACAATAATGAAAGATTTATATTTAATAATGATTTGAAGTGTTTACTTTTCATGCATATAATTTGTTCAATTTATTTTTTCGCCACACTGGATATAGAGGGGGCCTTGGATGAAGTCCACTGGCCGATGAAGTATCCCACATGTGGTGGGAAGAAACAGTCACCTATTGACATCCAGCGGCGGAACGTCCGCCATAATCCTCTCGTGTTGCAGCTGGAGCTGAGTGGATATAATGCCCAGAGAGGGAATTTCCTCATGTTCAACAATGGGCACTCAGGTATGAAAAACCTCAGATATCAGTGTGATGAGTGTGCCTGACTCTGAAGTTGTGTAATTTGTGAAAAAAATCCAAATAGTGCGCAGACCTTTTACTTACTCGTTGATTACCTTCTTTTTTTTTATCAGTCCAAATTAACCTGCCTCCCACTATGGTGATCACCAAGGGGCTTCCTGGTCGTTACACTGCAGTCCAGATGCACCTCCATTGGGGTGGCTGGGACCTGGAGGCCAGTGGGGCAGAGCACACATTAGACGGCATCCGTTACATGGCAGAGGTTGGCTAGAAAATAGCATCTCATGACCTTTATCAACATATGGATGAACTCATTTTGCTACACATCATTGCTGGTACAACAGTACAGAGGTGACAGTCTGACAAATTATGATGCAGACATCTTCCCCTGCATTAAAATGTTTTAGTTTTCCTCTGAGTATAGGCCACTGTTCGCAACTTTAGATGATGTAGTTCTTATAGAAATCACTATTCCCCTAATTCATTCCACCAACCAAGAACCAAAATTCATCATATCAAATGATACAATAATCTAGCACCTATTTTCCTTTCTAATGTTTAATGTATTACTTCTGTATTCCATCCATCCATCCATCCATTATCCAAACCGCTTATTCTGCTCTCAGGGTCGCGGGGTTACCTCTGTATTGTATTGTAGCGAATTCGGGGGACAACGTAACCACAGGAACTGCCGCGGCCGGGAAGCGAACCCGTATCGCCCTGAGGCGTGAAGGAGCTGATATGCTTAAGCGCGGGGACGCGCTTCCCGAAGGAGGGGGGTAGTGTAACGTGCATGGATAAGAAGACACGCTGGCCGCTGGCTAGGGGATCTGACCCTTTAGTCTAGCGGTTAGCGATGTCTCCTGCGGTGCGGGCGATACGGGTTCGCTTCCCGGCCGCAGCAGATCCTGTGGTTGCGTTGTCCCCCGAATTCGCTACATTGGTGTCAGAAGTGGGATGGAGCGACCGTAAGGCCATCGGAAGCGTATGCGCCCTGAGGCGTGAATGAAGGAGCTGATATGCTTAAGCGCTTCCCGAAGGAGGGGGATAGTGTAACGTGTATGGATAAGAAGACACGCCGGTCGCTGGCTGGCGGGTCTGACCCTTTATTCTAGCGTTTAGCGATGTCTCCTGCGATGCGGGTGATACACGATCGCTTCCCGGCCGCGGCAGTTCCTGTGGTTGCGTTGTCCCCCGAATTCGCTACAGTATTGTACAGTTGTTTTCCTGCCCAAAACAAAGATAACTATTAAGTACAAATGAGCTCACTTCTTGCTCCCACCCATCCCATCCCAACTTCAGTAAAAGTTTGAATGCAGGTGAAATTTGACCTCCTTTTGTACTGCTGGTAGAAGTTCTGCCTCTCTCCAAAGACTTGGGTTTAAGTTCAATAAATAGCAGTTCAGTGCATAAAGCTTCGAAGTCAAGTCAGTTTAATTTGTGCAGCCAAATATGACAAATTATAAATTTGCCTGAAACTTAACTTGATTCTAATTTCCTCTCTGCGTTTCAGCTCCATGTTGTCCATTACAATTCTGACAAGTACAAGAGCTTTATTGAAGCCAGAGATAAGCCCGATGGGCTGGCAGTACTTGCCTTTTTCTATGAGGTAGAGTATGCCACTTGAACGTTGTTTTATTTCGTGTTGTGCCCATTTGCATGCTCTAACATGTTTTTTGTTTTTGTTTTGTTTTGTTTTGTTTTTTTTACCAATCAATAGTTTAACGTCTAGGGAAAGTAGATCTATTTTGGATATCTGACCATTATGACTATCATTGTTCAAAATATTAACAACATAACCTCACAATTAACACAAAACCTTTGTGGTAAAAGCGGACCAGTTGCTAAATGATCTGGTCCCCTGTCCAGTGTATGGTGCCATAGCAGTATCAGTTACCCATGCCAGTAGCAGGCTCTATTGTTACAGTATTGTTTCGTATTGAGCAAGTATTTGGTCCCAGAGGAATGTCTATGGTCATGGGCAGCTTGTGGCACTCTACTGTGAGAGGTCATTGTTGTGGCTTATTGCAATAGGCATCCACCCTGATAACAGTGTAATGTGGCTCAGAGGTACTGATATGCTTCTGCCAAAATGATAGTCCAATGAGGGTTTCTGGTTTACTGGGATGTCAGTTGAAGCTCTACAGTGGAGTTAAAGGTTATCGATCAATCAAGGGATCGATCAACTTTTTCAATAAACCAAAATTTACTTACATAGCACATTTTGTACATAAAAATACAACTCAGTGTGCTTTACACTAGAGCAGATAAATACATAAAAATATACATAGAATAGAATATACACGTACACTACACAATAATTTATACAAAATGTTTTAAGAATGTGATGAGTGTACTGTTTAAAGTATGCAGGTGTACCAGCAAACGTATCAGACTGACAGACAGCTCTAACAATTGTCAATAGTACTGTCAATGCTGGTTCTTTGGTACACCTAAAACAGACCCATTATCAATGTTACTAGTCAATGTTACTAGCTGCAGTTGTGTTTATCCTGCTATGCTTATATCACACAGTACCAAGACCAGCCTAGATTGACATGGTTTAACATTTACAGGGTTTTCAACCTGTAAATGTCAGCAAACTCACAAAAATGGTCTGGTGTTTAGTAACTCTTTAATGTCTGTTCGTTATACTGATCAACACATCCACAACAATGGCAGTGAAACAGAGTAATTCAATGTTCTTGCCTCAAATAACTTCCTGATGTGAGAGAGCAGTTCAACTTGATGTTTTTGACATAATTTCATCATATTTCCAGGACGGGCATTTTGAAAACACCTATTACAGTGATTTCATCTCCAACTTGGCCAGAGTCAAGTATGCAGGTGAGTTACGCTGCTGGGCTGGAATTGACTGCTGAAGTTATGGAAGTAGTACTTTCAGTTGCTTTTTCAGTCTAACAAGTCTTCTGAAGGACCGTGGGCAGGCTGCTTACCTGAATATTTATTAATATGTACTTTATTTATTTAGAAAACTGGAAAGCTGGAGTCTTTCCTGTCAGGAAAATTTCCATCAGAATTCAGTCCTAGGCCAGGGTGTGCATGTGGCTCTGGAGCCAGCAGATACAACAGGTGTCCATGGTCCAAAAAGTCTAGTATTTATTTATTTATTCATTTATATTATCCTTACAGGTCAGGCAATAAATATATCCAACATCAATGTGCGCTCAATGTTTCCTGAGAACCTCAACCATTTCTTCAGATATCAGGGCTCCCTCACCACTCCTCCTTGCTATGAGAGCATCCTCTGGACTGTATTCGATACACCCATCACTCTCTCCCATAACCAGGTACAGAAGACTATTATTGCATCAATATGTGTCATTGTAAGAAGAGTCTTGTTTAACAATATATTATTCACTATTTGAGGAAAGTGGCAACTGCTTTCAAAATTATTGTTGGCAGGAGCACAAAACATTTTATGGGTAACTGTTGTATCTTTCTTAAGTTATTTGCTCATAAACTCGTAGCACTTAGAACACAAAATCATTAAAATGTTATAAAGATGCGGCATCTGGGTGTAATGGCAGTCTATTCCGTTGCCTACAAACACCGGGATAAGTGGTTCGAATCCCCGTGTTAACTCCGGCTTGGTCGGGCGTCCCTACAATTGGCCGTGTCTGCGGGTGGGAAGCCGGATGTGGGTATGTGTCGTGGTCGCTGTACTGGTGCATCATCTGGTCGGTCGGGGCACCTGTTTGGGGGGGGGGAATAGCGCGATCCTCCTATGCGCTACGTCGCCCTGGCAAAATGCCTCATTGTCAGCTGTAAAGCAGCAGGGGACTCCACATGTACCGGAGGAGGCATATGGTAGTCTGCAACCCTCCCCAGATTGGCAGAGGGGGTGGAGCAGAGATCAGGACGGCTCGGAAGAGTGGGGTAATTGGCCAAGTAAAATTAGGGAGAAAAAGAGGGGGGGGTCCAATTTTTAAAAATGTTTTCTCAATAAAGATCACTTGCCAACTTTGATTTGGCATTTTTCAAAAAATGAATATGTTTAGTGTTTTCATACGGAAAATCTATTGTAAATCCTAATGTCAGATGTTTCCTGACAAATGTGGCCTTCTGATAAGAGTTCCGTCCATCATCCTGTTATCTAATCTGTCAACTGTTACTGCTTTTGTCCACTTATAGAAAAGTTAAGAGAACAGAGACTTACAGAAAAATAACAGCCCTATGCTGATGATGTTGCAGTGTTGAATGATTCGCATCTTATCTGATCTCCTCATGTTTAGATCAGGAAGTTGGAGAGTACCCTGATGGACATCAACAACAAGACCCTGTGGAATGACTACCGGATGGCCCAGCCACTCAATGACCGCATTGTGGAGTCTTCCTTTCTACCACGCCTTGTGAAAGGAAGTATGTAGCTCTTACACAAAGCAACTGCAGTTGATACACCTTGGAAAGGAATGAGAGTCCTGCTACACAGGCATGAGTGTGATTCCTGTTGTCAATAACAAATTATTTTCAAATCAGCAATTCAGAAACCCTTTTTCTTTTACCCTCTGTATCTGTGCAGCATTTTGTCGGCAAGATGAAATTGAATCCAAGCTCCTAACGATAGAGAGTTTGATAGCATCTGTTGGAAAACACATTAATTCCGGTGAGTATGAAGAAATAAGAGTTTGATAAAGTTTGATGGGGGGAAACACACATTTTAGTCAGAAAGCAGTGCACTGTCATATCTCACCCTAAACTTTACAACAGATCGCTGAATGTTAAACGAAACTACGGGTACTGTTTTATTTCATATTTGGAAATCTATTGCTCTCTATAAATAATATTCAACAATTCACTTCATTGGATGGCTGAATGTGGTACTGTACGTTCTTTTGTTAACTTTAGATGGAATTCAAGACTCTAGGGCCTCCGGAAATGGTGAGTGGTTGGTTGTCATTAATATTCCCGATTGAGAGCTACCATGCTCTAATTTATAAATGTGTATGTATCAAGAAGGAATGTCACGTTCGCTGGCTGTACAGTCTCAACCTCAGCTTTCCTGTCTCCCTTAGGATCTCGAGCTTTGTCGAGCCTGGTTCTCAACTTCATCTGCTGTGTTTATTCATTTTTTGTATTTTCTTTTAATGTTTGAAGCGCTTTTGCTCATGTGAGAAAAGTGTTGTGAAAATAAAGTTAAAGTTAAAATGGTATCATTACCAAAATGTCAGCGCTAACAGTGGTCACAAAAAATGTTAATGAAGTTATTGATAACAAATATCTTTGACACAGCAGTACGTCTTTAAGTCTGTAAGTATTTAATGCACAACAACAAATCAACACTATCCATCACAGCATCAGGCCTGTATTTCATTCATAGCTTTGTGTCATCAATAAATAGCTATCAGCGTTGTGTTGGTTCAGTTATTGACTTGAGGTCTTAACCCACACGTGTTTAAGGTTTACTTACTTACTCTAGTGGCGTTAAGTGTACATTGTTAGTCTATACACAGATGTGCATAAGGCTATATACAATCTTTGTCAACAAAATAGTAAAAAAAAAGAGTTGGAGAAATGATTTGATGCAATAAATAGAATCTAAATTACAACATATCCGTTCTGTTACTCAGCAACACCCTCCAAAAGGGGAAGCTTCTGCTCCTCTGAATGCTCTCATTTTTCTTCAGAAGGCACTGACCCTTATTGCATCCTCTTTACCCTCTTTCAGTGGCCAATCCCCATCGCCCAGCTTGATCGCCACGTTGTTCCTCTTTGTGAACATCTGGCTGACCTCCAGGAAGGTCTTGCTCTTGGTTTCAGGGACCACCAGCCAAATGTAGACCAGTGTGGCGAGGCAGACAATGGAAAAAATGATGAAGCTGTAGGGGCCAAGGCCTCTCTGGAGAGACAGGGAGGAGAAAATGAGATCAGTACGTTCTCAAGATAAAATGCACTCTGTGTGGCATGGTGCTTTCACATCTGAATATTACTGAGTTTTGGAGACCAACTACAGACGAAAAACACACGGTGCAGGCAATGGATTTAAGATAACAAATGGATATATTTAGAGACAGAAAAGGAAAAGTGAAAGAGCAAGAAAAATTCAGTATTAACCCACCCACAGGGCAACTACAGGGAAAAAGACAAAACTCTGCAACAGTGATTAAGGATGTAAAAAAATAACATGTTAACATGTTATTAGGCAGAAATCTACTATGAATTCAGCAAAAAAACCCATTTGGAGACACTGACACAGGCCAAACTGAGAAGGAGAATGATAACGGATTATATTTTGGACATGACACAAGCAAACATTTTAACATGTTTATCTCTTGGTAAGATGACCACATTTTTGGATTCTGTCATTTAAATAAGACCCAAATGGCAGAGCAGCTGCATTTAAACAGGGACTTAAATTATAAATTAAATTATTATTAATAATAATAATAATAATAATTATTATAATTAAATTATATATTAAATTATAAATTAAATTATATCTGCTACCCATTTGATCTTTTACAGATTCATGGGCTGTACATTTGATTGCAAATTAGATTTAGGCTTTAACTTCAAAATTAAGCAAAAACAATCAGTCTAAATATGTGAATTTTATTACTTGAAAAGATTATGAGATCACGATGTGGGACTGACCTCAAGGAAGGGGAAGACCAGGCCAACAGTGAAGTTGGACAACCAGTGAACAGACCCTGCCACCATGAAGGCAGCTGGTCTGGATGACTGCCTGAACATTTCAGTGGTCATCACATAAGGAATGGGACCTGGATGGGGCAGATGTGGTGAACCGTTACCCAAACACTGATGATGAATCACCCTAGCTTTTAGAAGTATGTACTCAAGATGCTCTTATCTCAAACAAGATTTGAAGATATATCATTGCATGTCACGTTGCATCCAAACAACACTTTTGCTAATGGAGTGCCCAGTTTTAATAGCTGTGTGTAAAGAACTGATTGGTTTGTGAGACTTACTTGGCCCAATGGCATGTCCTATTACATAGGTGATGACACATGCTATGCTGATATAGGGCATCCAAGACACATTCTCCTATCAACACAATAGCAAGCAGATGCTGTAAATATCAGACAGCCATGTTTGTGAGTCTCATTTCAAACAGTAACAAACATGAAACCAAAACTACTCAGTGGTAGCTCAGGGTTTCAGTCCAAGTAAATCTTCTCTGTGTGTCCCATTATAAACAATGGCCATTTCTCATACAAGCTCTATTTTCTTTGCTTCAAAAATTTAATTCTGCCCACCGACTTGAATGGATTTAAAACCCCTGTTCTGCTGAATGTGCTCTGACACCACCAGTCCAGTGATTTCAGACCCAAATCTCAGATGGAGGAATACCCCACTGGTTGTATGATCTTGTGTAATGGTCACGTTGACTCTCACAATCTTTATCACTGTGTGATAAACTGGAGCCACTAGAGGGTGATGCAGTAACATTGTGGGAATATAGATATCTGTAGCTGTCACATAGTACCTGTAAATTGAGGGCTATAGTGAGTAGTACACATGCTCCACAGCAGATCCCAAAACCAATGAGGAGCAGCAGCCGTCGTCCCAGGGCCTCCACTATGAAGACCTGCAAGCACAAAGGCAGAATCTTCAATTCCTTTGGAATTACTTTAGTAAATTATTTAAGATTAGATTTTAACTGCTTCCCCCCCCCATTCTCAAATCCATTTAAGGGACGAAACATGATTGTATTTAACAGGGTACCTACCGCGGCTATGGTCATGAGGACATTCACCGATCCGGTTCCCACTGTTACGTATTGAATGTCTTTCTCATTGACTCCTGCAGAGGCATAGATGCTATCTGCATAGTAGTAGATCTGAGAGAGAACATGAAACTTGGTTACATAAATAGAGGTGAACTTTGTTAATAAACAATATAGATACCATTAAAGATATTGGGTATTATTAGGCCTAACTACTGCCAGTGTTTATCAGCATGGTATTGGTATTGAATTATAGTACCTGAACTATAGTACCTGAGAATAGAGAAAGAAATAAGCCAAAAACGATAAAATATCCCCTTCTTAGATCTGGGTGCTTTATAACCAGCACTATAAGATAAAAAAATTACATGATATTTGGGAGGGGGAGTGGGAGGGGAAGTTGATATCCTCAAAAACAGCAGAGTTTTAGCCGGACAGAATCAGAGGTGGTGAGCTTCTAAGGGCCAGGAACATGGACAAGAACGGTGGTGCTGGCGTTTCTCACCGCGTTGACCCCAGACAGCTGCTGTCCCATGTTCATGATGATGATGGAGACCAGCTGCCAGCGCAGGGAGTGCTGAGAGAGCAGGGTGAGGACAGACAGGCGGCCCTCGGCCCGCTCTGACTGGTCCTCCAGACGCATCTCCCACAACTCCTCGTCGACATCCTCCCAGCCACGCAGCCGCTGCAGTGCTGAGGAGCAGGGCATGTACAGTTTTTCAGTGCAGAATCCCATATTATAGGTGAACTTGTGTCTCTTACCACTGATACTGATCATTCAAGTACTTGAAAGTCTTGATTTTTATTACCTAGAATCAAAGCAAAAAGGCCTCTGTCCAATTACAAAACTTTTGTCACCTCTGTAATCTATTGCTTATTACTCGGTCTTTACTGCTTTATTTATTTATTACTTTTCATTTTTCCAATTTCTCTGTCTGTAGTTACAGCCAAGAATCTGTCCCAAGAACCCCCCCCATGTTTGCCCTCTCTCTCTCTCTCTCTCTCTCTCTCTCTCTCTCTCTCTCTCTCTCTCTCTCTCTCTCTCTCTCTCTCTCTCTCACACCCACACACCAGAGAGAGAGAGAGAGAGAGAGAGAGAGAGAGAGAGAGAGAGAGAGAGAGAGAGAGAGAGAGAGAGAGAGAAAGACAGAGCACTGATTTGTGTCCTCACCTTTCCTGGCCTTCTTCTCGTCTCCTCTCTGGATCAGCATGTACCTGGGGCTCTCTGGGAAGAAAGGCAGCAGCAGTAACTCTATGAGGGCAGGGATACCTGTCAGACCCAGCATGATGGTCCAGCCTGGACAGAGGGCACAGAGAGTCTGCTTTTTAACATGGACTTTTGGGGTTAATTTTTTTTCAGTTTTGGACAGAACATGGGGGACAGATGGGACATGTTGGGCGGGGAGAGAGTGGTAGACTTGTTGGGCTCAAACCCAGGGATTGAGGATCTCTTTTGATCAGTGGCGTTAACAAAAACAAACAAACAAACAAACAAACAAACAAACAGGGTTATGAGCTTATTAATATGATGGTCATTACCTGTGCTGTTGCCCAGTATCTTCCTGATGCCTAGCACCTGGGCACTGAGGATGCCAATGGTGATGAAGAGCTGAGGTATGATGCCAGTCGCTCCCCTCAAGTTCTTTGGAGAAAGTTCACCCAAATACATAGGTACCACATTGGATGACAGACCTGCAGAAGTAGTGTGACAACATCAGACACACAAATAACAACGCTTCTGCTTGTGCCCAGTCCATGTGGGTTAACTGAATTGTTGAGTATATATTAATGCTTCTCACCTGCACAGATACCCACTAGGATTCTAGCCAGAATGATGATCTCATAGGATTTGGCGATTTCACTCACTCCCATCATGACAGCAGGAATGATAGAGAAGATGTTGTTGAAGAGGAGGGTGCCCTTCCTGGCACCCAGTAATTTAAGCAGTTAGACTCATAACAAACAACAGTGCGATGTTAGTCACATTTCCTACTGAGCACATTGACACCCTATGTGTTTTTACCTCCCCAGTTTGTTGACAAGAGGAGCCACCATCAGAGAGCCCAAAAAGCCACCCAGGGGATACATGGATACAGACAGAGACCACAGCAGAGTTAGGAAGTTCTCCTCCATCGGTCTGCCATAACGTTCCAAGTAGGTGGCGTTGTAAAACAGTTGTATGAACTGAAATGATGTGGAAGGAAGAAAAAAAAACAACAACAAAAAACTTAATAGATACACAATATGGTGTACAGTACTGGAAATTCTGCACTTTGGAGCCATGTTGCATGGGCCAGTATAATTACGTAACACATGACAGCGATTGTTACTGTCATCATAATAACTGGAGGATAAAACTTCCGTTACAGGTGATGGTGAGTTGACCGCTGCGACATTGTATCCGTACTGGAAGGATGAGCCAAAGGCAGATATGAGTGTTGCCAAACCAAGGACAGCTGTTAATCTCTGGAAGGCACATCAGAAAGTCAGTAGTGATTCTTTAATCAGCATTTCCTGAATTTGTTTCTGATTGGCTGGAAGGTGTGCGTTAAAACCGTTTATACCGTGGTCAACGACACTAGAAACGCATGCCCCGGACCACAGTTGGTGATCCGAGGACCCCACTAAAACCATCCAATCGGTAGAAGCAACGGGCGGTATGTACAAATGGCAGGCACTTAGTCAACGCAAATTTATGCAAGTGGGGCCCACAATGGGGCAGCGTCCGAGTGATGTCACAGCATCGCCGTCGCTATGGATGCGTCACAGGAAGTCAGACATGCGGAGCACGTTAGACAGTACAGCATGGCTGTGTTTACAACACCAACTCACGTATATGCTGTCATAAATCCGAGAATATTAACCCCGAATGATGTTCCCGGTGCAAAGTTTACATCGGAGATTGAGGTGCACAGTTACCTGCAACTAAAAAGATGGTTGCAGTGTCGTGGACAGGAAAAAAACAAAAACAAAAACAGGAGTTGATTGACCTGTTAGTTGAGGGGGTGGGGTGTCAGCTGTCACACGGCATAAAGGTGCTTTCAGGTGGTGTCGGTATTAAGTTTAGAAATCACGTCAGGACACAGCGCTGTCGCTCGACACAACCTCTCCGTGGCATTCTTTATTTAGACTGACACAGCATCAAAGGCAGACCCGATCAAACAACCCAGAGCCCGCAGGCATCACCAATCGATCCCAGCACAATAGAACAGCACCAAATCAAATGCAGCACTGTCGATGTGTGCATACATAACATTTCCCCCCCCCCCCCCCGGCAGGATTTCAAACATGAAAGGTTGACACAAAGTCCTCTAGGTGGCCAGGGCGTAAACGTGTGCGAACAGGTCGCGGGGCGGCCTGAGGCTGGGCAGGCCGAGGTGGGGAGGGAGATGGCAGGGGGAGCTGAGGCCCAGAAATGTCTGGGGCCCGTGTAGGAGCTGCATGAAGCCCCGGGGCATCTCGCCATGCTGAGGGAATGGCTATGGTTGTGTCACCAGCTGTGTGTGGCGGAGCTGACACCTTCCGTAGACGACTGGAGTGCCACCGAGTGCCATCGCTGAGGAGGTAAGTGGCTGGGCCCAGCTGACGGGTGACTTGGAGAGGAGAGGACCAGTATGAAGCCATTTTATTGTCCCTGTGGGGCCTGCGGACCCTGACCCAGTCTGATACATTGATGTCTGGCACCCTGGTTCGTTTTGACTGGTCAAACCGTTGCTTCATCCGCATCTGCTGACGAGTGACTGAGGCTCTGACCCCAGAGGGAGGTGCCTGAGGTGTGGAGGGGCGGAGCCTGTCAAGGGGCATGCACAGTTCCCGGCCTAGCATGAGAGAGGCTGGGGAGATGCCTGTGGTCGAGGGCTGTGTGGCCCGATAGTGTAGCAGAGTGTGACGGATGGCCTGCGTGAAAGAGCACCCTTGGGCCATGTGTGCTCTGAGGCCGTTCTTCAGTGACTGGTGAAAACGTTCAACGCCGCCATTGGCCTGGGGGTGGTAGTACGCAGTGCGTATATGACGGATGCCCTTGCTTTCGATATAAGCAGTGAACTCAGCAGAGACCAGCTGAGGGCCGTTGTCAGTGGTGATGGCCTTTGGGAGGCCCCAGCGAGAGAAAAGAGAGTCCAGGAAGTCGATGATGATCTGTGAGGTCACAGTGCCGGAAGTGGTGAGTTCAGGCCATTTTGAGTGTAGATCGTAGGCGACCACCATGAAGCGTTGGTGGTGGGGAACTCCATGGATCTCACCACAAATGTCCAACTGCAGGTATTCCCAGGGCTGAGAGGGCCAGGCGAGAGGTTGCAGGGGTGGGGGAGCCTGGTGGCCAGTCTTGCCACTCACAAGGCAGGCAGAACAGTCCTTTACCAGAGCCTCAATATCTCTGTCTATCCCCGGCCACCACACCAGGTCTCGGCAGCGCTGTTTCAGTTTCACAATGCCCAGGTGGCCTTCATGCGCCGTATTCAAAACACGTGCACGGAGAGCAGCTGGGACCACTGTGCAAAACCCACGTGCCACGCAGGTGTCGTTCCAGCAGGAGAGCTCCTGTCTGACTCGGGCGAACGCAGCCGGCTCCTCTGGGACCTTGTGAGGCCAGCCGTTCTGGATGTAGGTGCGGAGCTGGGAGAGGACAGGGTCCTGTTCGGAGGCTGCCCTCAGCTCCTGCAGAGAGACAGTGGCCTGGAGGGGTGTGTGTAGCATTTGGACAATGTCCTTTTCCACACAGTCAGTGTCCGTCTGTGGAGCTGGGGTGGAGACAGAGCGAGAGAGCAGGTCGGCGACAACATTGTCTCTGCCTGGGGTGAACTGCAGGCTGAAGTTGTACTGGCGGAGGCGGTCAGACCAGCGGTGCAGCCTCAGGGGTTTGTGGCCTGTCCCAGATGTGGACAGCAGCGCTGTCAGGGCCTGGTGATCTGTCCTGAGGGTGAATGAGCGGCCATAGAGGTAGAGGTGCCACCTTTCACAAGCCCAGATACAGGCTAACGCCTCACGCTCACCCACAGAGTACCGCTGCTCGGTCAGGTTGAGGGCACGGGAGGCGAAGGCAATGGGCTTCTCCACACCGTTCTGGGTTTGAGACAGCACGGCCCCTATCGCTGTGGCTGATGCGTCACAGGTCACAAAGGTGGAGCTGGAGATGTTGAAGTGAGCCAACACTGGTGGTGAAGTCAGTTGAGTCTTGAGATCACGCACAGCATCACTGCATGCCTTTGACCACACCCATGGCTCGTCCTTACGCAGCAGCTGGTGCAGGGGGGCTGTGGTCGCAGAGTACTGGGGAAGAAACCTCAGGTAGTAACTTGTCATACCCAGGAAGGAGGCGACCTGGGCGGCCGAGCTGGGCTCAGGGATGGCCTGAATGGCGTCCACGTTGGATTGTAGTGGAGTTACACCGCTCGCTGACAGCCGGAACCCCACGAAGTCGATGGCTGGCACAGAGAGGACACATTTCTCAGCATTGAGAGTTAGCTTGTGCTTGGACAGGGCTGCGAAGACCATGTTAAGGCGCTTGTCGTGGATTTCACTGGTGGGCCCGTGTACCACTATATCGTCCAGATAAATGGCCACGCCCAGTATGCCAGCCAGCACGGAGACCATGATTTTCTGGAAGCAGCTAGGGGCGGAGCTGAGACCGAAAGGCATCCTGGTGTAGCGAAACACTCCTGCATGTGTCACAAAGGCTGTGAGGTTTCGGCTGCTGGGGTGGAGGGGCACCTGTAAGTACCCCTGTCTGAGGTCGAGCTTGGAGAACACCTCAGAGCCATAGAACTGAGCAGTGAGTTCTTCTGAGGTGGGCAGTGGATACTTATCAGGGACCACTGCCTTATTTACTGCACGTAGATCGACGCAGACACGCAGGCCCCCCGACTTCTTCTTAGCCACCACGAGGTTTGAGACCCAAGGTGATGCGTCCACCGGCTCAATGATGCCAGCTTCCAGCAGTTGTTGCAGCTCGGCGGAGACCCCATCACGGAGAGCCAACGGGATGCGGCGCAGTGGTTGGATGACAGATTTCACAGCAGGGTTGAGGAGAGGTTGATGGGTGAAGGCGGAGAGGCAGCCCAGCCCCATAAACAGCGATGGCCACTTCTGCTGCCAAGGTGTGGCGACAGTCAGGATTGCTGCCCCCCTTGTGTCTAAGAGGGAGAACCCCAGAGCGGAGAACAGGTCCAGGCCCATCAGGTTGGCCCCACGGCGTGCCACATGAAAAACTGCATTAGGCACCAGCTTGGTTCCATAGCGGACAGTCAGTTGGAGAGAGCCAACCAGATCGATTTTGGAGTCACCATACCCACAGAGGACAGCTGAGGGTGCGGACAGTGGCAGTGAACCGAAAAATTGACTGTAGGTATCAACATTCAGGAGAGACACACTTGCACCGGTGTCCAACAGCAGGGGAATGCACACATCATTAATGTTGACTGTGCATGATTTGAATGACACTGGCGCAGAGCTCACCTTGTGAATGACGGCGGTTGAAGACTGGGGGGTGTGGCCCTCTGACCCAGCCGGGGAAGATCGACAGACGTTGGCAAAGTGATTGTGCTTACCGCAGCTACGGCATGTCTGGCCACGGGCAAGGCAGTTCTGAGCCCTTGAAACATGAGACCGAGATCCACAGTTACCACAGGACTGTTGAGGGCGGGGCCGAGAACGCCGTCGTTGCAGTTGCAAGACGTCCCCAGTGGAGTCGGCGCCCGCCTCGCTCTGGCTGGGTTGCGTCCCGAGGGGCAGCCGTGAGTAGAGGGAGGAGTCGTTGGCAGCTTGACTGGAGGTGGCCACTTGCTGTGTATTTAGCATAGCAGCACACTCAGCTGCTACCTCAACCTGTAGTGCGATGGTAATTGCTGTGGACAGCAGCAGACCGTCTTTTTCCAGCAGGAGAGTCTCACGCACCTTTGCGTTGTTGGTGTGTTCGATTAGCTGGTCGCGAACCATCTCGTCCTGAAGCGCGCCAAACTTGCATGAGCTAGCTAGCCCTCGCAAATTAGCTAGGTACTGCCGCACAGACTCACCAGGCAGTTGGTGTCGCTGACGGAATATAAATCGCCGAAGGAGGGCACTCTGTGGAGCAGCGAAATGGGGGCTCATAAGTCCCACAGCTTCGGCAAAGCTTGTGACGTTCCCCAGAGACCCGAGCACACGATGACCCTCTGCTCCCAAGCAGTGTAGCAACAGAGCCGTCTTCCTAGCCTGGCTCACGTCGTCGAGCCCTGAGGCGATGATGTAATTTTCAAAACTATGTAGCCAGCGAGTCCATGGTACCGGAGGCTCGCCAGGTAATGCCAGGAAGGGGGCAGGTGGTGGGAGGGAGATATCAGCCATCCTCGTCGCCAATATTAAGTTTAGAAATCACGTCAGGACACAGCGCTGTCGCTCGACACAACCTCTCCGTGGCATTCTTTATTTAGACTGACACAGCATCAAAGGCAGACCCGATCAAACAACCCAGAGCCCGCAGGCATCACCAATCGATCCCAGCACAATAGAACAGCACCAAATCAAATGCAGCACTGTCGATGTGTGCATACATAACAGTCGGGTTTATCGGCTTTACGAGCTTCCCACTTGGAAGAGCACATGAACACCCTACAAAGTCGGATAATCAAGTCGGGTACATCGGTATTCTAGATGCAACACGAACTGGCCGGGTTCTGACGTCATTGTCTATTTCAACATGGCTGCGCTCAACCACGAACGTTGTTAACCGAACCGAACCCACTGAAAGTGACAACAGTGTCAAAAAGTTAGCTTCGTTAGTTTGCTAACAAACAATTCAGGTAGAATCAAGAAACGGAATAAATGGCCAGATAAAATGTTTAATAATCACCGTATGCCTTTCCTGTCCTCTTCATCATCAAAAAGGTAACAGCTTTGGGTGTATTTGCTGTACGCAAGCAGAAGCCACAAACAGAGCGCGCGTTTTCTTCTTCCCGGGTTCCGACCAAACACGAACTGAATGCATGCAAGTCGCGTGAACGACTTCCGCACTCGGAGAGACCTATCATCCAATCAATCCGACACAAACTTGAAAGCGGCATAAGGTGTAATATTTGCTAGTAATATTTGATTTGCTAATGTCCCTTACGGCTTTCCGTAGCGCCACAACAAAGTCACGTGATGTACGTAACAACGTCAGTCGGAATCCGGTCGGTGAATAAACACCCAGCACGAGAGAAGTCGTCCTTGCTTTATTAATGTTATAAGTTAACATAGCCAGAGGGCACAGAACATTACATGGTGTCAGAAGCGGGATCCGAAATATGAGAGTACTGGACCTGGGTGCTGTGTAATGAGATTCTTCATCTCTTGGAACGCCTTGTCGTGGACTGCATCCCACACAAACTCACTGTCCTGTTTCAGAAGCTGTCTGAGGGGTGAGTTTATCTGTGAGAGGTGTGGAGCGAATCTGGCGAGGTAGTTGATCATGCCGAGGACTGTCTCCAGCTCTGCTTTGTTCTGTGGGGGTTGCATGTCCTTGACCGCCTTCACCTTGTGTGGGTCTGGTTTGATGCCTTCGTGTGAGAGCGTGTGGCCGAAGTAGCTTACCTCGGACACGCATATGTGACACTTGTCGGGGTTGAGCCGCACCCCTCGCTCCCCTGCGCGGGAAGAATGAAGAGGAGAAATGCAGCTACCTCCTGCTCTGGATAGGGGAAAAAGGGCGCGATGTGCACAACACTTGGACACTCAGCGGAGAACAAGCCAAGAAGCTAGAAACGTACTACGATAAGTACACTGAGTACATCACCCCCAAAGCAAACCCGATTTATGCCAGATATAAATTTCATGAAAAGATGCAGGGAGAGAGTGAATCCTTCGAACGATTTGTAACTGAGCTAAAGCTCCTAGTCAAAGACTGTGGCTACCCAAATGCCGACGAGATGGTCAGGGACCGCATCGTGTTTGCCACCAACTCACCCAGAGTGAGAGAAAAGCTACTTAGCCAGGGAGCTGAGCTAACGCTAGAAAAAGCCATAGACATAGCCCGCTCACACGAGCTAGCAAAGCAACAGCTAAAGTCTATGGGCCAGGGCAGCACACATGAAACGGTGCACGCAATAGGCAGAAAGACTTACAAACCGAACGCACCCAAAGCAGCTAACGCTAACTTCAGACAAAGGGAGGGTAACGTTAGCACCGCCGCTAGGGCGTGTAGCTATTGTGGAGGGCTACACGGCGCTAAAGCCACTTGCCCAGCTAAGGGTAAACAATGCATTAAATGCAAGAAGCTCAATCATTTTGCTAAAGTATGCAAGTCTAGCTCCCAGGGACAGACAAAGTACTACCGCGGCACAGTACATGCCGTCGGAGAGAACCCAGAAGAGTACACCACTGACAGAGAGCAGGAAGAACTGTACTTCGACAACATTACAGTGGAGACCTGCAACTGTGGAAAGACCAGCGAACACAGACAGGAGCTACCACATCCAAACCAAAGAAGGTCAGATCTACCAACGCAACCGTCAACACCTGCGACAAAGCAGAGTGAACACTCACACTACGCACACACACACTTCACAGCAGACTGTTACCAGCGCTAACAACAACACACAAGCCCATCAGCAAGAGCATGCTGAACCTCCAAAAATACGACATCCAAATCATCCACCGCCCCGGTAAGGACATACCGGTGGCCGACACACTGTCACGCAAGTCAATAGAACACCACGACAGTGACCTACAGGAAGGGATGGAGGCCCAAGTGCACACAGTCCTCAGCAACATCCCTGTGAGCGACACAAGACTCACAGAAATCAAGCAGGAAACAGCGCAAGATCCACAGCTCACCGCACTCAGACGAGCCACACTCACTGGCTGGCCAGACACAAAGAAAAAGTGCCCGCCCAGCATCCAGGAATACTGGAACCACAGAGCAGAAATCTCAGAAATGGACGGTATCCTGTTCAAAGGTGAGAGAATCATTGTCCCCCAAAAGCTTCGCAAGGACATGATACAGCGCATCCATGCCAGCCACCTTGGCGTGGAAAAAAGCAAATGCCGAGCAAGAGACTTACTGTTCTGGCCTGGCATGGGGAAACAGATCGAGGATGCGGTAGCAGACTGCAGCATATGCCAAGAACGGCGCAGCGCAAATGCAAAGGAACCAATGATGTCACACGCCATACCCGAGCGGCCGTGGCAAGTGATAGGCACAGACCTATTCACATGGAACTCACAGGACTTCATAGTCACTGTGGACTACTACTCCAGATTCTTCGAGCTAGAAAGACTTTACAGCTGCACCTCATCTGCCGTCATCATGAAGCTGAAAGCAGCAATGGCTCGACACGGAATCCCCGAGACTATCATCAGCGACAACGGTCCGTGCTACAGCTCTGGTGAGTTCCGCAACTTCTCACAGACATGGGGTTTCTCACACACCACCACAAGCCCCCACTACCCACAGAGCAACGGCCTCTCCGAGAAGACTGTCCAGACGGCCAAACGCATCCTGGACAAAGCCAAAGCTGAGAACAAAGACCCCTACATGAGCTTACTGGAGTATCGCAACACACCGGTGGACAACCTGAAATCACCGGCACAGCTACTGATGAGTCGGAGGCTGCGGTCCATTCTCCCATCAACAGCAAAACACCTGCAGCCACAGATCGCCAGTCAGGAGGATGTTCACAAAAGGAGAGAGGTATGTCAACAGCGCCAGCAGGCATACTACAACCGAACAGCCAAACCTCTGCCCCACCTGCCCGCAGGCACACCAATCCGCTTCCGGCAGGAGGATGGATCCTGGAGACCTGCAACTGTGGAAAGACCAGCGAACACAGACAGGAGCTACCACATCCAAACCAAAGAAGGTCAGATCTACCAACGCAACCGTCAACACCTGCGACAAAGCAGAGTGAACACTCACACTACGCACACACACACTTCACAGCAGACTGTTACCAGCGCTAACAACAACACACAAGCCCATCAGCAAGAGCATGCTGAACCTCCAGACACGAACAATCAGCGACAACCAGACACACAGCCTGGTTACACCACGAGGTCAGGTCGCACGATCAAACCAAGACAAATCCTTGACTTATGAATGTTAAAAAAAGAGAATTTTACACCAACCTGTACTATACCTGCTATGTTTTGAAAAGAAATATTTACAGCGTTCACTTACCTTGTGTACCTACCTGCTGTTTGCAGTTACCAGTAATGAAATGAAAAAAAAAGATGAAATGTTATTACGGTGTCACATTTAGACAGTGAAGGAAATGTTTTACACTACTTTGTTGCAGTCCAGTTATATAAGAGTTCCACTTTCATATTCTTTCTTATTAAGATTGTATTCGCTTATAAACGTGCTCAACGTGGTCTGTATCTCTGCAGAGAAAGCAGCACTTTTCAGAAAAAGGGAGATGTAATATTTGCTAGTAATATTTGATTTGCTAATGTCCCTTACGGCTTTCCGTAGCGCCACAACAAAGTCACGTGATGTACGTAACAACGTCAGTCGGAATCCGGTCGGTGAATAAACACCCAGCACGAGAGAAGTCGTCCTTGCTTTATTAATGTTATAAGTTAACATAGCCAGAGGGCACAGAACATTACATAAGGTTTCCAATTTTCTCTTCGTGTGGCTATGTAGGCTACTACACACATTCAGATTTGAAATCAAACAATTTCATATGAGGTTAGCGTACAGCTTTTCAGCGTTTAGCTTCTATTATTGACTCTGTCAGTAGCGGACTAGCCAGGGAGCACCGGGACAAAGTACCGATTGCACCCCACCCCCACTCATGGTTTTATGAACACTTGATTACAGTTAAATTAGTGGACTTGTTTTATTAGCATTTATTAACTTTTTAATGTTTTATTTTATAATGTTAACTTGTCCCAATCATTTAAGTGGTCTGAAATGCTGGGACTATATATATATATTTTTTTAAAGTGTTATTTCTAAATGGTGAATCCGATGTTTATTTATTTATTTTTGAAAATTCTGTTCATTCATTTTCCATGTTTACAGTATAACATGAGAGACAAACATAACTCACACCCAGTGCCACAATAAGATATACATCTTATATTTATCATTCACTGTTCACACACACACACACACACACACACACACACACATACACACATCACTACACCCTCTCACATAGAGATAGGATTTTTAGCATGACTCCCACACCCCGAAATATGTATACAGAGATAGAGAATGATGATAAGATAAAAAAGAAAATATGTAGAATCATTAGTAAATTAAGAAATTAAACAGATTCCATGTAATTCATCCATGGATGAGAAGCCGATATTTATACAAACACCCTCTAATAAAAGCTGAAAATCTGTACTTTAACCACATATGAAATTGTTTGATTTAAAATCGTAACTTTTGTAGTATATAGCCAAATGAAGAGAAAATTCTCCTTTGTACCAGACATTAAGGAAGACACTGTATATTGGTTTAGATTATGTGTGACTTCCATAATACATTTGATTTGATGCATGTAGGTCTTGAAAACAGATTTTCAATTACGTGCTGGAATTTGATTAGGGTGAGCATCCGTCGGTCCTTCTCTTCCAACAAAATGCTTGGTAAAGATGAATGTCATTTTATTCATTGTTAACGTTGAATTGCTCGTGTGGACGGCCGCAAGCTCTGATCCAAAGTAAACACTTCTCCAGCTGCTGCTTGGGTTTCGGAAAATTAAGGAACCGTACACCCGCCATATGCGGACTACCCGCGTATCTGGAGTGAACTATTGCATTCCCCATAGCAGCAATGTTTTATGTACACCATGGCACACGAGAAAAAATAGGTGAAAACGGCAAAAAAAGAAGCAAAAAACGAAGAAAATTACAACAAACTGCTTACTTCTAATGTAGTCTAGTGCATCCGATGTCTGACTTCCGTTTGGTGCGAAGCTTCCGCTTCCGCTCGGGAAGGGCTAAAAATAGGTAATGGACGCTGCCCCTTAGGTGGGCATGGAATTTTTTTTCAGTGCTGCGCGGGGACGCAAGGGATAAACCCACTAGCGATAGCCTTAGAGGGCGAAGCCTATACGAAATAAAGTTGTTATTGCTCAATCTCGCGTGGTTTAATAACACTTGTTGGACGCCGACTTCACGGGTCATGTCACTAGTTAGCATGTTGGAGTCTCATTCGTTATCGAAATTAACCAGACAAATCGCCCCACCAACTAAGAACGACCATGCACCACCACCTTCTCGAACCGCGGTCACGCCATCTACACTTAAAAATCGATTGCACCTTGTTGTGTTGCTAAAGGACCACTCGAAGACACGCGTCTGTTAGCATACGCTTCTTTACTTGAACAATCACGTCACACTCCCCTCTTACAGTCGCTTACATCCTATCTTGTCCTCTAGCTCCCCCTACTGTCCTCCAACTGCATCAACTCAAGACATCGCACACCTCTTACGTTGCATTGTACGGTAAAGCGTGTGGGCACCAACAGGGACTTCATGGTGTATTATCCCATTGGCGCTATTTGGCCTTGCAGCACTATTATATTTATATCTACCGGACTCTGTTACAATATATTAAAAATATGTGCATAGAAAATCTAATCAAAGTTTTATCAGAAAACGCCATCACATTCTTGTCAACGTGGCCCAAAGTACCTCTGTGATTATTTTCATGTTGTTTTACTGCAGCATTTTCTAATAATTAGATGCCAAAATCGTAACAATGTGTCAAACTCCGCCTATGCCACTGCCCAAAGGTTCACGCCCTAAAAACGTCCCATACACAGAAAAACAAGAAAGTAAAGGCAGAGGACAGGGTCTCTGCAGATACAAACACAAATACAACGAGTGAACGCTTATATTTTAATTATTTGGTAGGTGACCAGGGTATAAACGGGATAATCCACTCCGAAGTGTTGGTACATCCGTAAAAATCCTTTAACGCACACGTAGGAGTGTCTTTTGATTAAACAACAACACCAGACATAATTACACACACATTAAACGTTGGAGAACATACAACGTTTACTGACAGAAACTCTTCATCACTCTGTCAATAAATGTTGTATCCAGATGAACTGATTCAACTTTCTTTGATTTTCTTATCTGGGTTATTTAGCATGCATAACGACATTCTGGGATAACTGATTAGGATTTGAGATGGGGGGGGTTCAAACTCACCCCTTGCCTCTCCACTGGTTTCGCCACGTCTTCTTCCATGGTTGTGTTTGTTTCTGTTTAAAAAACGTCAACATGTGTCTTAACACCCCCCCCCCTCCGATCCCAAATGGCCTTTGAACACGGGTCCACAGAGCATGAAAAATAATTGACTTGCTTGGTGATATTCATTACTTTTATGCTGTTGACTTTACTCTTGAAATAAACTTCAAGAGGTTTTATGAGCTCTTATTTGCAATATACTCCAGATAATACATGCTTTCTTGTAACTGCTAATGACTTCAATGCAAGCCACGTGACTATAACTAACTCAGATGGATGCATAAGATCTACAGGCACGGGGGGGGTGGGGGTGGGGGGGCTGAGTTATGGATATATGGACTTTTTCATTATGCTTATCTACATGAGAGAGATTTGCTTACCAAAATGTCGACAGAGAAGGTGCAAACACCAGAATCAAACACGGTGGATTTGAGTGTTGATCCCCGTGGAACTTATTTTCAATCCGTTGCTCCTCATACTGAAGGATGCAGGCTAATGCTCTGGGGGGACAAGCTCTTGAGCAAAAGATGAAAAACAGCAATAAACTCCCCCTCTCTTCTTGTTCTTTCTTGATTTATATTTTGCTCTGGTTCTTATCTTTTATGTTTTATCTGTGTGGTAATATGATGCTCCTGGGGAGATGGGGAAGGGGGGGTGGGCTTGAGACCAAGGCTCAGAGCAAAAACATCACATGAAAATGCTAAAAGATTAATATTAGCTGTTGTGCTATAAAGTGTATGTGGCAAGCCATTCCTATGAATAGCAGGCTAAGAAAAACCAGGCTACGTTGAGAAAATGTGATATAGAATATTTGAACCCATCTTGCGGAACCGAGCATTCAACGGTTTTCCGCATGCTTGTTTTGATTATTCCAAACACTGGTAGTTCTTCGATATTCCAAAAAGTTTAGCAGCCAAACCGGATGCTTGCCTATGATTATAAATGATCTCAACTGTTAAAAAAAATTGCTAACAAGTCCAAGGTACATAACAGTCTGAGGTTCACATTCTTTCATATTCTCAGAAGTCTTATTACGATTATTCCCAAATGAAATGGAATAAGTGGAAAGTGAACTAAACATAAACAGGTCCAGCATTGGAGAGACTGATGAAGTCCGGTGCTGACTGGGCCTTACGATTCTTCTATCGACTCAATTGGGACAGAGCAAAAAATAATCAATTAATTAATTAAAAACAAAAACAAACAGCAGGTCTGTGGGAATTCCAACTGGAGATGGAGCAACAGTTTATTCCAGTTTAGTCCAGAAGATGGAGCCAAGCATCTATAAGAGCCTCTGTAAACCCACTTCAACCCAATGTAGGCCTACCTCTACTTGTAGGTTCACTGGAAGAGGTTGATCACAGCCTTTACTGTTGCCTTCTTAGTCCATAATTACAAAACCTTCCCGACCAGTTTCCTTCCTGTATAGTCCTACTTTAGCACAGACCGTCATGCTCCACAGAATGGCTACATGTATCCCTTCACAAAGTGATAAAAAGTAACCATCCTCTGGATGGATATAGTCTTTTACAGTCAGGTCAGATTCAGTGTGTGTGTGTGTGTGTGTGTGTGTGTGTGTGTGTGTGTGTGTGTGTGTGTGTGTGTGTGTGTGTGTGTGTGTAACCAGGTTAAAATTAATGTTTTTATTTTATTTTGTTTGAGTATGAAATATTACCAAATCCTGTCTGTGTGCTGTTATTTGTGTTTACTACATTTTATTTTATGTCATTATTTACTTTTATGTATGTTTTATAACGACCGTCATATACTTGTACTGTCGCTTTAAGAGAGAGGTCTTGTGGGTACACGGAAGAGGGAACGCGGGAGAGGCCATTTTTGTTTTGTGGGAGGAGTCTCAAGCAGCGATCGAGCCGAGCCACGCGTGTTTCTTACCGTAGCACAGTTTTGCTGGTTGAGGAGAACGTAACCGTGAGTATCCCTGTAAGAATACTGCAAGCTGTGGGATAAAATACTTGTTTATCCTTTCTTACATCGGAGTCCCGTGGACGGTTTCTCCTTCTAACGCACACGAGTGAAGTCCGGGTAGTGGTTGAGCTTCGACCCCCACGTCCATAAGAAACACCGCTCCAGCTGGAGGACTGGACGTTTGTCGAAGGGTTTGAAACCAAAATAAATGGCAAGGTGGGCAAAATAGAGTCCTGTGTGTCCCCCCTCCTTCCTTGATCATGATGATGATGATGATGATGATGATGAGAGACTGAGGGCCCCCCACAACACCTGGGGCCCCACCCAAAATAGAACACAACGCAGAGCTAATGATGAGAGTGATGGGCGTGCAGCAGGCTGACCAGCATAGGACTGCCCCCGTTACATTGGTGCCGTGACCCTCCTGGATCCTGAGAGCGACATCAGTTGCTCGCTGCGGGAGGCTGCTGTCGTCATCAAGCCCCAGACTTCCTCAGGTATTTCTAGACTGTACACTCATGTTACAGTGGACTGGAGTTGAGCTGTGTGGACACTGGACAGTCATAGCTGTGGTTACCATGGACTGGGCTTGTGAACAGGACATTTGTATATATTGAAGGAAGAAAAACACACGAAAAAAAAGGGAAAAAAGTGAATGTTGATGTGATTGAAGGACTCGTGTAAATAATCTATTGATATAAACTACTAGATATGTGAATATGTGATTAATCTATTGGTGAATTTGTTGATGGTGTGTGATTGTTTCAATCTCTTAGTGCTTTCTAGATTCAATTATTTAAATGAATTGAGCTTTTCACTTTTTATTTTATTTTTTATTTTATCTGAGTGTTAGAGGTGGGAACATGGCAGAGGGTGGTTCGTACGTAGGTGGGGGTAACATTGCTGATCAGGATCTTTTGGATCGCCAGTGTGCTATGGAGAGGGGGTACCAGTTAGATGTGGGTGGGGGTTTACGGCTAGGTGTAGGTAGGAGTTTCGGGCAGCTCATAGAGGGCGGGGAACCAGACACCAGAGCACCAGGACCTAGAGACCCGACCACATTTGGCACTCCTCAGTTCACCTCCACACACTACGTAGAACGGGCCAGGCCAGGTATCAGCGAAGGGGCTGTGCTAGGTAACAGCGAGCAGCCAGTGGGTGAGTTAGCCATGCTCATTACTCAGTTAGCAGAGAAGATAGGAGAGTCAATCACTGCTAAGCTGCAGGAAACACAAATGCTTAGAAACACACACACAGACAGTGCTAGGTCTGCTGAACAGTGTTCGGAGACAGTGCCTAGTGTTAGAGTAGTAATGCAGACAGACGCTAGGGAGCCTCCTATTTTCAGGGGCGATAGCTCTGATAAGTTTACAGTTCATGAGTGGGAGAGCCTTATGACTTTGTATTTGAGGAAGCGAGCCATTCCAGTTAGTGAGCAGTCACATGAGATTCTAGCTAAGCTTATGGGGAAAGCAGGGGACGTGGTGAGGATAAAGCTGCGCAACACATCTGTCGACCACATAGCGAACCCCCACATTATTTTTGATGTACTGAAGCAACACTTTAGTGACCTCACATACTCGAGCATGCCCCTGGCGGACTTTTACAGTACGCTGCCCAAGCCAGGTGAGGACGCTATGGAGTATTGGATTAGGCTTAATAAGATTGGAGGTGGCTGACGAATGCTTGAAGTGGCAGGGCCGTAGTATTGAAGAGCCAAGCCACGAGGTAAGCATGATGTTTATCAAACACTGTCCAGATCAGTCTCTTGCCAATGTTTTTAAGTTCAAGTCCTCAGGGAAATGGTCTGCTAGCGAGATCCAGGAGAGGCTTGATGAGCGCATGCTGGAGAGGAAGTCCCGTGTTGCTGCAGGTGGACAACGTGAAGCAGGCGCGGTAGAGCGTAGGTTCCATTCACAGGTTCATGTCCCTGTAGTCGACATGGCTCCCGACTTGAACACGACCATGCCGGTGGTGCCATCTCCCGTCCCGGCTCATGCGTCATCTCCTACACCATTTTGTGCAAGGTCTCCTACACCGTCTCCTCACCTGTCTCTGGCGGTGATGACTATATGAGGAGTTTGGTAAGCTTGCTAGACCGTTTGGTCACAATGCAGACTCAGGTTCCAGTTAGCGCTGCAGTCCGGACACCGACGCACACTCAACCGCCAGCTAGCACCGCAGGGCAGGTGCCAGATGCACCGCAGCGGTTGTGCAGGGTTTGTAAGTCTCTGGATCACTCCACATTTTCCCACTGCAGCCGGGAGAACCGATGTATAAACTGTTTGTCTCCTGGTCATTGGAAGAGGGACTGTCCTCACCTTCAGCCGCCCAACCAGCTCCGTTCTCAGCCTGGTGGAAGAGCTGGTCATCAGTCTCGTCCGTTAAACTACTAAACCCACACCTAGAGAGGGATGGTGTGGGTAAAGTAGATGTATCCCTCACTGATGTCTCCGACCTGGCTCACTTGTATGAAGACAAGTGTGCCAAAGCACCTCAGGGTTCGCGTATGGTCATTCAGGCGACACAGAGGATTCAGGCTTTCAGTTACTTATTCTATGCTCCTGTTCTTGTCAACCAGAGTGTGCAGCTTAATGGCATGTTGGATACTGGCTCTATGTCATGCAGTATCAGTGAAAATGCAGTAGAGAAGCTCCGCTCTGGGGGTGTTTTACCTGAGAAGCAGCAGCCTGAAGAGAACATTGTCTTGATTGGCTGCGGTGGTCTGGAGACTAGGCCTGATGGTTTTTATGACCTCAACATGCAGCTTTATGGTGTTTCCTTTGTCATACCCACTCTGGTCGTGCCCGGTCAGCATGATGATCTGATAGTCGGCACAAACGTCATTAAACATGTGGCCCATGTACTCAAGAGTGGTACTGAGTACTGGGACATCGCGTCCAGACAGGAACATCCGTCTAGTCCTGACGTTGAACAGTTCTTGTCCATGTTCACGAATGTAGAGCGCTGGAAGGGTGGTGCAGTTCCTGAGAAGATAGGTACTGTTAAGCACACCCAGGCCGTGACACTCTTACCGAGGCACGAGCACTTAGTCTGGGGCAGACTTCCTGCTAAGGTGCCTATGTCAGCTGGAAGCACTGTTGTTGTGGAGCCGACAGACTCCAAGGCCATGCCACGCAGTGTCCTCGTAGGTCGACTTGTCACACCGCTCTGGGGTGATAGGTGGGTACCCATGACTGTTGTCAATCCATCTGACAAAGCCATCACGCTGAAAAGGAACTGCAAGTTGGCTGATGTGTTTCCATGCTTGGCGATTGAGGACTTTAATGTTTTCCAGGGACTGCAATCAGTTGCAGGGAGGCATGAGTCCAACGCCACAGATAGTGCCTGTCCCCCTGTCCAGCCGGCTAGGAGTTTGTCAGAGCTCGGACTCAGTGACATTGACCTCAGCTCCTGTCAGGTTAGTGAGGCATGCAAGTCCCAGCTCACTCAGCTGCTCACCGAGTACCATGACATCTTCTCCAGGGACTCTCTGGACTGTGGCGAGGTCACAGGATACACACATCGCATCCATCTGGTGGATGAGCGCCCCTTTCGCTTGCCCTACAGGAGGGTTCCCCCAGCCCACTATCAGAAGTTGAGACAGGTTCTCACTGATATGGAGGAGAAAAAGATTATCCGGAAGTCCTCAAGCGCATACGCTTCACCGCAGGTTATGGTATGGAAGAAGGATGGCGGGCTTCGGATCTGCACTGATTTCAGATGGCTGAATGCTCGGACCTTGAAAGACGCTCATCCCTTGCCACACCAGTCGGACTGTCTTGCCGCACTGGGTGGTAACTGCCTCTTTAGTACGATGGGCCTCACCTCTGGCTTCTTCAACATCCCAATGCATGAAGATGACAAGAAGTACACTGCTTTCTCGACTCCCCTTGGGTTGCATGAATACAATCGCATGCCACAGGGCCTTTGTAATAGCCCTGCAGCCTTCATGAGAATGATGATTGGGATCTTTGGGGATCTGAACTTCACGAAGCTTTTGTGCTATCTTGATGATCTTCTCGTCTTCGCGCCGTCAGAGGTTGAGGCTCTGTCGAGGCTCCGCACTGTGTTTCAGAGGTTGAGGGAGAACAACTTGAAACTGGCTCCAAAAAAGTGTCATCTGCTGCAGAAGCGGGTGCGGTTTTTGGGCCACGTGGTTGATGGCGGAGGTGTGTCTGTCGATCCCTCCAAAGTAGAGGTCATCTCCAGCATGACAGTGCAGGATCTCATGGAAGGTGATGGGTGCACGCCTTCTGTTCGTAGGATCAAATCTTTCCTTGGTATGGTATTTTACTACCAGCTTTCCTCCCGAACTGCTCCTCCGTGGCTAAGCCCCTGTTCGCCCTTACAGCTGGACAAAAGAGGAGGGGGAGGTCAGCTAAGGATAAGAAGCCCCATGGCAGCTTCCGTAAGCTTACCTCCGCAGACTGGACGGTGGAATGTGGGGAAGCATTTGATCTGTTGAAGACGATGTTACTGGAGTGTGTGGTGCTTGCCCATCCAGACTTTGAGGTGCCTTTCATTTTGTCGGTCGATGCGTCTTTGGACGGACTCGGCGCGGTGCTGTCTCAAGTGCCCCGAGGAGAGTCCAAGGCCAGACCTGTTGGTTTTGCAAGCAAGTCCCTCAGTGCCTCACAGCGGAAGTATCCAGCTCATAGACTGGAGTTCATGGCGCTGAAGTGGAGTGTTTGTGAAAAGTTCAGCCACTGGCTGAAGGGCCAAAGCTTCACCGTTTGGACAGATAATAATCCGCTGACTTATCTCCTAACGAAGCCGAAGCTTGACGCGTGTGAGATCCGCTGGGTGTCTAAGTTGGCGTCTTACACCTTCGATCTCAAACACCTGCAAGGGAAGAAAAACGTGGTGGCGGATGCCTTGAGTCGCGACCCTTTTTCCAAGCCCGTCAGTCAGAGGCTACTTAGGGAACCCTACCCGGCCCTTGTTCAGGAAGCCGACGGGGTTGAGGGGGACTCTGTGCAGGATGTTTTCAGACTCAGTTGCCAATCCCAAACAGTGAGTAGTGTGCGATCTGGGTTTGCTTGTGATGCAGCTGAGGTCAGGGCTTTTTGTCAAGCCAAATGTGACTGGCCTGATGCATCAGTATTCACAGCACTCAGTTTGGTCCAGCACGTTCGGCATCTGTCGGTTGGTCAGGATACACTGCCAATGTTATCCACCGAGGAGCTCAGGTTGAGTCAGGAGCAGGACCCCTGCATCTCCAAGGTGTTGCCCTTTGTCGCTGTTCGGAAGCGGCCATCGAGACGTGAGAGGCATGGTGCTGACCAGAAGGTCCTCAGGCTGTTGAAACAGTGGGAGAAGTTGGAAGTCAATGATGGTGTCTTGTACAGGGTGACAAAGGACCCAGTGTCCAAGCAGAGGAGGTCTCAGTATGTTTTACCTCTGAGTCTGAAAGACAAGGCACTGTCTGGCATCCATGATCACGCTGGTCATCAGGGCCAGGACCGTACTCTCTCTCTTGCAAGGCAGCGTTTTTATTGGCCTGACATGGAGAGGGATATCAGAGCATATGTCAGATGCTGTCGGAGATGTGTGTTTGGGAAGACCCCAGAGCCAGCTGCTTGCGCGCCCCTGGAGAGCATTAAAACCTCCGCACCGATGCAGCTTGTGTGTATGGATTTCTGGTCCGCTGAGGACAGTAAGCAGCGGTCGGTCGATGTCCTAGTGGTTACTGACCACTTCACTAAGCTTACTCACGCGTTCCCCTGCGCCAATCAGACAGCGAAGCAGGTCGCCAAGAAACTCTGGGATCATGTATTCTGTGTTTACGGGTTTCCGGAGAGAATACATTCTGACCAGGGCACAAACTTTGAGAGCAACCTGATTGCAGAGCTTCTCAGGTTGGCGGGTGTAGCGAAGTCCCACACGACGGCCTACCATCCTATGGGTAATGGCGGGACAGAGCGGTTTAATCGCACGATGGGGAATATGCTCCGTTCCCTTCCGCTTCAGCAGAAGCAACAGTGGCCTCAGCAGATCCATTCTCTCACGCTCGCGTACAATGCCACTGTTCACGAGACCACGGGTTACGCGCCTTTCTTCCTGATGTATGGGCGTGTCCCAAGACTGCTGGTGGATGTTATGTTCAGACAGGTTTTGCATGACCCTCACGTTGTTGACTATGACTCTTATGCTCAGTCTCTGCTTTCCTGTCTAAGGAGTGCAATGGAGATTGCTCAGAAGCACTCCACGGCTGAGCAGCAGCATCAGGCGCGACAGTACAACAGACACGCCAAGGGCACTGTCCTGTCTGTCGGGGATCGTGTTTTGGTTGCGAACCAGAGTGAGCGAGGGAAGAGAAAGTTGGCTGACAAATGGGAGAACGGAGTGTACACGGTTGTCGGTGTCAACCCCAATATCCACATCTACAAGATTCAGGATGCAGAGGGGCACACCAGGGTGGTGCACAGGAACCGTTTGTTGGAGGTCAACTTCTTGCCCCTTCCTGAATTAGATCAGGGTGAGGAGTCCAGTACAACCAGTCAGTTGCTTGACTGCGCTGAGTCCGATGAGGAGGACAGTGCAGATGGCCTGACGGTCTCAGGGGATGCAGTGGGGCTAGCAGTCTCATCACTTGGGCCACTGCTCAGTCTCCACCCAACACACACACACCACACAACACACATGCACCACACATAGAGGCATCACACTCACTCGATGTAGGTGTCATATCTCACACTGATTCGCACACAGGGGCACCACCCTCACTCGATACAGATGTTGCAGCTCGCACTGTCTCACGCACACAAGTAGAGAGCGATGGTCGGGTTAGGAAACTTACAGGGAGGGTGGTAAGGTCAGTGAACAGGTTAATAGAATATATGGCTCAGATGCCATTTCTACGGAGTGTGAGGGTTTGAACTTTGATGGAGGTTGGAGTCATTCAAACTAGTTTAATGTGAGTTATTAGGTGTCTATCAGACAGGGTTGTTTTGGGCCAAGTGCATGGTGTGGCGTATCAGGCGTCACATTGATCTAAGGGAATTCTGAGACTTGATCAACCTCATTATTTTCTGGACCTCGTAACCGAGGTAGCTCCTAAGTTGACTAGAGGACTAGGTCCTTCTTTTCACTTGTGCCAGTAGTCAGTGATGGGCTTTTCCTTTCCTCTTTCTCTTTTTATCCTGCTGTCAGGATGTTGGTGAATTTCAGGGGGGGTGAATGTAACCAGGTTAAAATTAATGTTTTTATTTTATTTTGTTTGAGTATGAAATATCACCAAATCCTGTCTGTGTGCTGTTATTTGTGTTTACTACATTTTATTTTATGTCATTATTTACTTTTATGTATGTTTTCCAACGACCGTCATATACATGTACTGTCGCTTTAAGAGAGAGGTCTTGTGGGTACACGGAAGAGGGAACGCTGGAGAGGCCATTTTTGTTTTGTGGGAGGAGTCTCAAGCAGCAATCGAGCCGAGCCACGCGTGTTTCTTACCGTAGCACAGTTTTGCTGGTTGAGGAGAACGTAACCTTGAGTATCCCTGTAAGAAGATACTGCAAGCTGTGGGATAAAATACTTGTCTATCCTTTCTTACATCGGAGTCCCGTGGACGGTTTCTCCTTCTAACGCACACGAGTGAAGTCCGGGCAGTGGTTGAGCTTTGACCCCCACGTCCGTAAGAAACACCGCTCCAGCTGGAGGACTGGACGTTTGTCGAAGGGTTTGAAACCAAAATAAATGGCAAGGTGGGCCAAATAGAGTCCTGTGTGTCCCCCCTCCTTCCTTGATCATGATGATGATGATGATGATGAGAGACTGAGTGCCCCCCACAACACCTGGGGCCCCACCCAAAATAGAACACAACGCAGAGCTAATGATGAGAGTGACGGGCGTGCAGCAGGCTGACCAGCATAGAACAGCATAGGACTGCCCCCGTTACATAAGCATTGTGCTATCGCTGCACCCGATTGCCAATTATAAGGTTTCATGTCCCAAGCTCTGAACAATTCCCCTTCACGTTGTATGGTTTAAGTGTTTTCCAACAAAAAGCTGAATAGACAGTATCTGTTGTGAATAGATTTCCATTAACGTGGATAGTGAATGTTCAGCCCCATGCCGCGTAGCTCCTCTTGAATTTAGGAGTTAATGAATTAAGCAGGCAGAGAGCCAACGGGAAGGGCAGAGAGCACAGTCACCATCCTATGCGTTTTTCCATAGGATGAAGTTGCTGCAATGTCAGCCAAGCATCCAAACCAATTCAATGGATTAAGTCGTTGAGTTAGGGCTGCAGCATGTCATTGCACTGAATGATCTCTGGTGTCTCAAGGACGAAAAAAACATTTTTCTTACTGGTGTTTTGACATCAACGGCATAATATGAGACATGGTATTCAGTGTTACCTCGCTCTTACAAGTCTTCATAGGAACAGAGTATCTGGAGTAAGCACTACTACCAGATAAAAAAATTGGACTTCCAACAAAATTATATTTACTGAAATAAGAAAAAGAAACTATTTTAAATTGTTACATAAATAAACAAGTACCGAGTATAGGTTTCCCTGTTTTTAAACTGTACAAACATGCAAGGGAGTTCACTGGTTACCGTCAAGTCCTGGAAATATGACAGTGTTTACATATGACCAGTTATTTTCATGCCGTACACAATACAATGTTGATGCACTATAATAAAGTCTGAGATGATCCCCCCCCTGCATTTTCTGCAAGCAAAGCATTTTAGTAGCCTGGGTTTTCTCAACGTCATACATTCATGCATGGTTTAATTAATCAAAAACAGAGGCCATAGAAAATCTATAAATCCACTTAAAGTAGCTGCCATAAGGTACTTGCAAAATGAACAGTCAACCTCTGAGAGGGTCAAGTAAACAATAATCACTGAGCGATGAATGAAAGTTGACCCTGCAATGCAGCACGGTGAACTTCTTACCGACACAGTAATGAATCTTACCGACTGTGGCTCTTCAGCATAAAGGCGAGCTTATTACAATTTTTTTTTCATCTTACACAAGTTTTGAAGGGGTCGAGGGAGCTGCGAGGGTGAGGTAGAATGAGGTAGGACACCAATCTTTGTGGCAACATGTACACATCCCAAGTCCCAACCACAACATCAGTAGATGGTGTAAATATTCCTTTTGATGTTAAGGTGGAAGCTGATGGGTATCTGCTCTGCAGGGAATAAAGCTTGCAATTCTGCAGCTATTCAAAAAATGGTTCCTTGTGTAAAATGTGGAGTGGTAAAAAAAAACATTATGAAAATCAATATCTGACACAAGGATGCTTGAATTCTGCGTATTAATGTAACCCCTTGTATTTGATTAAGTGATTTGAACATCTGTGCACATACAGTGCAGCCGGAAAACCATGCACAATAACACCTACAGCATCACTCCATTCACTGTTTTAAATGAGACGGGCGGCCTTCTTCATAAAGGTTTTGTGCTTAAGGCTGCAACCAAGCCAAACATGAAATACAAAATTATTTTCACGGCAGAAGACACAGCACTTATTTTCTCCGACATCCTGATGTGTGGAAAGAAAAGGGAACAAATATATTTAGTCATGGTTTGTGGAGTCATGCAGGAGTAAGGGGGTGAATAAATCTATGCCGGAGTAATCAGGGCCAAAGGGGAAAAAAAACTTGGATAAGAAAAACTTGTAAATTGTTGATTCTCAGCCAAAATCAGAATGGCGACAAAATACTGAATTTTGGTGTGCTCATTTGTTTTATTTCTTTTAAGAAAAAACAAATCTTTTTTTATACAATCTTTCCACTGTCCACAATCTGTACATATATCATTGCATATACCACTGCATGTGTATGCTAGCAGGGCAAAATTAGGTTTTAGGGGTTGAGAGACTGGGCTCTTTCACATAATGAACACCGAATATATTATTTTCATCATATTTTTTTCTTTTAATTTTCCCCCTTTTTCTCCCCAATTGTATCTGGCCAATTACCCCACTCTTCCGAGCGGTCCCTGTCGCTGCTCCACCCCCTCTGCCAATCCGGGGAGGGCTGCAGACTACCACATGCCTCCTCTGAGACATGTGGAGTCGCCAGCCGCTTCTTTTCACCTGACAGCGAGGAGTTTCACCACGGGGGCGTAGCACATGGGAGGATCACGCTATTCCCCCCAGTTCCCCCTTCCCCCCAAACAGGCGTCCCAAGCGACCAGAGGAGGCGCTAGTGCAGCGACCAGGACACATACCCACATCCGACTTCCTACCCGCAGACACGGACAATTGTGTCTGTAAGGACGCCTGACCAAGCTGGAGGTAACATGGGGATTTGAACCGGCAATCCCCGTGCTGGTAGGCAATGGAATAGACCACTACGCTACCTGGACACCCATGTTTATTTAATCTTTGGAATAGCCATACAATAGAAAACTATGATAAAATAAGAGTATTTTTATAAATACGCACTGACCATGGATGTAAGCACTAAGAGTCATTAGTCAAACCCAGTTCACAAAGTTCAGCCCAGAATATACATGAATACATACAGTATATGATAAATAAAGTCATCACTTTCAAAAGGTGTTTCTTTTTAATAGAGAAGAAGAAAGAGGAAAAAGTGCATGTTCAATAGCATTTCACTGTAAGTTTCCAGATCTCTGATGTATCTGAGGAAAAAAAAACAAGCACATAACATGCATGTGCAATCCATTTCAATGTGAAACGCTCAGAAATGTGTCGCCAAACGTTGGTGGACGATTAAGCAGAGGGGTCCGGCTTCAATAAGCGATTCTCATCAGCCAAAGTGCATGTGTGTCTGATATGTAATGAACACCTGCAGAATTCTCTTATCTCTTTGCAGGCACATGCCATAATGAATACTGTGCAAAATGGAGTCTTATCCCCCCTCACCTACTTCTCCATCTTTTTCCTTTATCATCCTCTCATCCCTGGCATTAAGAATCATCAATCTGCCCAGCCTCTCCCTGGGCAGGATTACCCCAACCAAGCAGTGGCTTGTGGGAGGGGTCGCTTGAATGGGTGGCTCCAGCTTGGGGCTTGGAACAACAGCAGCAGCAGAATACAGAGGAGAGGCGAGCTCGAATGGGCTCGGTGAACAGGACAAACATGATGCAGTTGGCTGCTCCCTGGAACGTGTTGCCAATACCCTGGTGGATTAGGATGAGAAAAACGTATTGTGTTTGTTGCGGCATGTGTGTGTAACAGTTACCAATCGGGACATTGCAATTTTAATTTGTGTGATTATACAATGCAAAAGCAGAATCAGAATCACATCTGCAAAGACGGAGGTTATGGCATGCACACATGGAAAAACAGGCTCACACACAAATTGATACAGGTTCACAAATACATATACACACATGCATGCACAGGGCCACATTCATAACTCCACACACAGTTGCACTAGCAAGCACACACAAAAACACACACACAGCAAAACAAACCATCAGGTGATGCAGTATTCAACTTCTAAGGGAATTGAGGATTATGGAAGATAATTGTGTATCCTGTACACTCGACCTCCTGTGTACAGCCAACCTTAGCTGAACTCACATGCAAAGTGACTAGCACTGGGTTCTGCCTAGCTGGGGAGCCAGCTAGCAGCAGCAGGAAGCGGACTGTGCTCCAAATGCGCAAGGTGATGAAGATGATGGGGATGAGGGTAAGCTTCCTGTCAGCCATGGTGGAGAAAGACTGAGATGAAGACCTGCTTGCCAAGATGGGTCGATACTCAGACAGGGCAGCATGCTGCATCACACACACACACACACACACACACACACACACACACACACACACACACACACACACACACACACGGGGTAAAATTAAAAAAATAAAACTTGCAAAAGCAAAACCCTGCAAAGCAATTACAGGCGATAACATGCTAACATACTCAGCCACTAAAGTTTGTATCTTTCACAAAGTAGAAAATTTGATTTGCAATCAAAATCATTGTCAATTCACAACTGATGTCCATGTAATCAAACCATAATATTTCTTTGTCTCATAGTGTTATCAAAATCATTCAGCGCATAAAAAATGAAATAAAATGACATTGAACAAAACATGGGAAGTGATTCTTACCGCCCTGTGGATGTGCCTCTTGATCAGGATGTAGAGGACAGGGAGGATGAAATATGCCAGGATTTCCCAAATTTTGCCCGTCAGCAGCATCCACAGAATGTGGTCAGGAGCCTGGATCCTGACCCAGCACCAGCCTACTGACACCTCTGAGGCATCATAGCCAATCTTGTCCAGGCACAGGGCTGTCACAGTAATGGCAAAAGGAATACCCCAGCTGGACCATACAAATCAGGTTAAGGGTTAATTATCAACAAATGCCTCCCAACCTTGACTTATGACTCCTTCAAAAGTAAAATTCTCATTTCCTAACAACTCACCAAAACTGGCTCTAAATATATATGATAAGCTGAATAGACACAATCGTTACACAAGTGCTGAGTGTATGTGGTTTATCATTACATACACACTTCTGTCTTCTGTATGTTTTAACTGTTTTTGTGCTTAAATGAATTACACAACCACATTGATGGGGAGAGGGAGGTTGGATATTTTGGGGTGTGGAGGTCCCTTACCTTGTAGAACAAAAAAAAATATTGGACCTTTCATAGATATTTGCCAGGAGGATTGCCATGTACGTTGGGGGAACTAAACTGACACTGGCCAAGAGGATGGCACAACACAGGAGAGCTAACGTGTCAGGCCAGGACTTCACAGTCTACACCCATCTACAGGCCAGTGGCCACTCTTTCACTGGGGGGGGGGGCTGAGAGTACATCTGTCATCATCATACAATGCTGGGATTGCAACCATTCCTAAATCCTCTGAATAGTACACATGGCCATTGAGACTCTAGTTAATGGTCATGCCCATATTTGCATATGAAACTGATCGTTGGTTTCGGTTGTTATGCAACTGTATTATTTATAAGGGGTGGGGATACCTGCAGCCAGTTGAGACTGAAGAGGTCACTTAGATGAGTGATGAAACGTATCTGTCAATAAACGTTATATCCAGATGAACTGATTCACCTTTCTTTGGTCTCCTATTTAGTTTTGTCACACTATGTATGAAACACTGATTCTCAGCGCTTTGGTCTTTAAGCGTTCACTAGATATTACATCACTGACGCTAATAATTCTCCAACAAAAACATAATATATTGTAACGATCACAGGTGAATAGGCTCGGTAGCCCTTGACTAACGGGTCGGACCCTTTAGTCGACTGGTTAACATTGTCGCTTGTGGTGTGGGAGCCACGGGTTCGCGTCCCGGCTGTGGCGACGGTTCCCGGACTGCCCCCCGAATTCACTACATTGGTGTCAGAAGTGGGGTGGTGAGACCGTGAGGTCATCGGAGGCGCGTGCGCCCAGAGGCGTGAAGGAGCTGATATGCTTAAGCGTGGGGACGCGCTTCCCGAAGGAGGAGGGGGGGGTAGTGTAACGTGCATGGATAAGTAGACACGTTGGTCCTTGACTAACGAGTTAGACCCTTTAGTCGACTGGTTAACGTTGTCGCTCGCGGTGTGGAAACCACAGGTTCGCGTCCCGGCTGTGGCGACGGTTCCCGGACTGCCCCCCGAATTCGCTTCAATATAAATAATATATATCTAACACACTAACATGTTAAAGAAGTCTCACCCCTATTTGTGTGTACATATGAAGTTTCTACGGGCCTTGGGGGTCTGCATAGGGTGGGCCACACAAAATCACTTTAGCGCTATGGGGAGTAACATTTATTTACATTGTCAATTCAACCATTAGCCCCCCTCTCATCTAAACTGTTGAGTCAATTGCAATTTCACGGGCATAATTTACCACTGGATCGTTCATGACAACACGGGGTTCAAATCCAAGTTGGGTGTTATGTAGACAATCCTCAATGAATGGCTCTCTTGTGTGCTTTCAGTTCAATAGGCCACTTAGAATTGACAGAACAAAATTAGTAGGAATGGCAACAAACATTCTGCCAAAGGGGAAGAACAAACTGCACCCCCCCAAAAAAAGAAGAAAGAACAATAGTACAATAGGACAACTACAGCATAGCCTTTTTTATCAGTAGCGACAGCACATTTGTGTTCAGCAGCCCACGCAAAATGGCACAAAGTAAAAAATGTTCAAGTTATTAGGGATATTCCCAGTTAAGGGTTTTGACAAAACTATGGAACTACACATTGTAAGGGAGGCGATTAATGTGTCTCTGATCAAGTAGTTTATATCTATATATGCAGTGTTTGTTGAAAATTCTCCTGAGTCTCTCGGAGACCCCAGAAACATATGGGATGAGTATGTTATTCCTTCTGCTCCTTTTCTCCTCATCACTCACCCGGTTGGCCTTTTTGGAACGTGTTGCAGTTTTCACAAAGGTCCAACTGGGGTAGCCGCAGGTTTTTAAAGCTCCCCTCAGGTGTTTGTGTTCTTCTCGTTGGGCCTGAGCGCTGCTGGGCACATTGTCAGCTCTGTGTTGCAGAGCTCTGATGATGCCCAGTTTGTGTTCCAGAGGGTGGTGTGAGTTGAAAAGTAGATATTGGTCTGTGTGTGTAGGTTTCCTGTAAACCCCAATGTGGAGGCTCCTGTCTTCCCCAATGTGGACGTCACAGTCCAAGAAGTGCAAACTGTTGTTCTTTACGTCTTCCCTTGTGAACTTAATGTTCTTGTCCACTGAGCTGATGTGTTTGGTAAACACTTACACCTCTTGTGTTTGGATTTTGACCCATGTGTCGTCCACATATCTGAACCAGTGGCTCGGAGGTGTTCCTCTGAAGGAGTTCAGGGCCGTGTTCTAACTCTTCCATATATAAATTGGCCACAATGGGACATACTGGTGAGCCCATTGCACAGCCGTGTTTCTGTCTGTAAAACTGGCCCCTGAATTGGAAATATGTAGTGTTCAGGCAAAGGTCCAGTAGTTGGCAAATCTGGTCTGGGCTGAGGTTGGTCCTATCGTGGAGGGTGTCGTCCCCTAGCAAACGTTGCCTCACAGTTTCCAAAGCCTCCATGGTTGGGATGCAGGTGAATAACGAGGTCACTTCTTATGATACCATGGTTTCATTCGGTTCCAGTTTTACGCCTTGGACCTTGTTCACAAAGTCAATGGAGTTTTGGATATGGTGAGGTGTTTCGCCCACTAAAGGGGTCAAGATATTGGCTATATGTTTGGCAATGTTGTACGTGACCGAGTTTATGCTGATGACGATGGGCCTGAGGGGGGTTCCATCTTTATGGATCTTAGGGAGTCCATATATGCATGGAATGTTATCTTGTGGGTAGAGACAATGGTATAGTATCCGATCAATGGTTTCGCCTTTCTGTTGTTTCTGTAGGAATTCTATTATTCTCCTCTTGTAACCACTAGTTTGATCGCATCTCAGAGGTTCATAGGTGTTGGTGTCACTGAGTAATGACTTGATCTTGGCGTGGTAGTCTGTTGTGTTGAAGATAACTGTGCATCTCCCCTTATCTGCTGGAAGGATAGTGATGTTTTCATCCATGCTCAGGGCTGTCACGGCTTTCCTTTCCTCCATGATTAGGTTGGGAGGAGGGAGTTTCGCATTGGACAGAGCTGCTGATACCTTTAACTTAAGCTGTTCCACCTCAGTTTCCGTTATATTGTTTTTCGCTATAGCTGATTCTGTGGATGTGATGAGGTCAAATATAGGTAGTTGTTTGGGTGTCATGGTGAAGTTCAGTCCTTTGGCTAAGACCTCCTTCTCTGATTGGGTAAGTACCTTGTCCGACAGACTCTTGATCCATCTGTTCTGCGTTCCGTTTTGTGTGGGATGTTCTGTCTTTTGTCTCCAGGTAAGGATATCTGCTTGGCTAGTGTTGTTGGTTTGTCGCTGTAAGTTTTGAAACTTCCTTATCTGCCTTTCTTTGGTTTTGTGGTGTTGAGATAGTTGGGCTTTCTTGGTGAAATCAGTGATCCTCTCCAAGACTGCACCAGGCAAGTGGGATGTTAGTTGCTGGAGTAGTTGGTCAGATTTCTCCTTCAGCCCTTCAATAGTGAAATGGACCTGTCTCACTCTTTCATTCAGGAGTTGATTCTGTGCCTTCTCTATGATTCTGTCTGCTCTATGTCCTGTCATTGTGGTACACAGGCACAGGCTAGTGGGTAAGAGCCTGTGTTGTATGCATCTCAGATTGAATCACAAGTGGTTTCTGTAGTCTGCAATCTTCCGAGCCATCCTTTCATATTCCCTCACCATTTTAAGGGTGTCAGACCCAAATTGTTCCGCAACATGTCTGTGAATGTTCTCATTCATCCAGGTCATGGTTATCCAAAGGAATTGAATCAAGTGCAACTGGACTTGGTATGAGAGGCGAAACGTCTTCACGGATATATACCAAGTCCAGTTGCACTTGATTCAATTCCTTTGGATAACCATGACCTGGATGAATGAGAACATTCACAGACATGCTACAATATGTTGTTATCATATAGGCCAGATTGCTATTTATATCCACTGTTTTAAATAGATCAGATTGTACTTATAACTTTTGAGATTGGTTTTCTGATGTATTGTCATGTTTTTATTTTGTCTTGATTGTTCTTTTTCTGCCTGTTCAATAGTTTTCTTATGTATTGTTATGTTTTTACTTCTGTAATAATTGTTGTTTGTTTGCCTGCACAGGGAACTGCAGATGCAAATATACTGCCGGCTAACTCTGGTGCAATTGTAGAATTGTGCGTTGTCCCTGTCAAATAAACAATAAACTAAACCAAACTAATATATATACTAATACTTCATTGATGTCTTATTCATTAGTCCAGAATTCCACTCTTTAATCACGCAGAAACACTGAAGGGTAATTCCGGTATTTTTAAATCTGGACGCTACCTCGAATGAACGGTCAGTTCTGATAAGATTCCGCATGACTTGTTTTGTCAACATCCGAAGCCACGCCCCCGCTCGCAGCAGCAATCCTTTCCGTAATGTGGTCAGACAGTAATGACAACGCTCCGGGCCGGCCAGTGGCAGAAACAGCGGCTATAGTGGTCGTAGTTTGACGGGCGCGATTGCCCCCTGTGACCACATTGTAGTCCGTTTCGCGGCTGCCGGCTCAAGCGTTCTCGCTCAGTACTGGACAAATTACACAACAAATTGTCCCCGTTAGTCATTTAGACCCCAAGACGACGGGTCTAAAAGTACCGAAATTACCCTTTAAGCAGACACACGTCACGTTGGAAAATCACTGGGGGGGGGGGGGTAACGACAAAGAACACCTGGAAGCGGACGCGTTATTTACCTGACGATGTGGAAAAACGGCACCAAGCTGTCGGCGAGTGCGTGGTCCGACCTCACGATGCAGACGTAAAGGTACGCGGCGACGGCCACCGTCCAGAAGAAGGAGCTGGTGTTGGCGAAGGTGGACAGCCCTCCCTGGGCCACGCAGTCCGCCGAGTCCGCTCCAAACGCCCTCAGCGCGCCGTACGAGTAAGAGACCGCGGACAACAGGTCGGCTACCGACAGGTACAGCAGCAGTTTGCGCGGAGTTGTCCTCAGATCTGACCAGGCGACGTGGGTCACGATGATCAGGGAAGACCCCGCCAACGACAGGGCACACGACAACAAGACCACCACCTGCTCCGAGACGTACACAGTCGTCTGGTTTCCACTCGCCATACTCTGATTTGATCCGGCGCGCGTGTTATTGTTCTTCTTATTATAATATTATCAGTCTACTTTGACAGATGGGAGAAAATTCCCAGTCTTCCGCACCTGTGTATGAATTCCATAGTAGAAGTTTTCTGGTTGTACTCAGATCCTTCAAATTCATTATTTTCTTTTCAAGCCGGGTAAGATCGGAAGCAGGATGTCGCTTCGGTTAATAATAATAATAATAATAATAAAAAGAGCTTTTACAAACTTTTTGTCTACTGTTTTGTTCCGCGGAGTTGGCCTGCCAGACGGAACTTTCTCCCGGTGTTTAACCCCTCCCTGTCTCGCAGACTTGTTTTGAGACGTTTACCCGGAACCCGAAGCAGAAGTCGCAGTCAGCTGGTACAGTAGGCAAGCCACGTGGTCTATGTTCTACTGGTCTCTGTAGCGAGTCCCCAAGATGTTTATGACCTCTGAGGGCATGTCATTTAACCCCCCCCCCCCAAAAGAGAAACCCACAAGAGAGTTCAGGATGATATCATTTCTCCAGTCAAAACAGGATTGTGTAATTACGACCTGGTCGCGCCACTCTTCCTTCGCAGGATTGCGCAACACACGGGACACAACGTTTATACAGCTTCGATCTACTCGGAACAGAACCACCAAGTGTCTATCCCTAATCATCATAACACAGCAATGTACAGAAACACAAATTACTGAATTAATATTAAAAGTCTTTTCAGGCGACGTCTCCAAGAATTGAGCCAACAAGGCCACTTTAATTTGGAAATGAATTAAGAATACGCACAGTAGACTTCTCTCAGGCAGCTCATTTGGTATAGTGAGTCAAAACGCATTTGACAGGAATAAATTGTGTTGCCACTTCTGCACGAAGGCTTCCTGCCCCCTCTGCCCTCTGCAACCAGTTTAATGTGTGTGTAGCATAAAGAGAGCTCATATGTGAATTAATAATGATAAGATGATAAATATATTAAAATTCATTACATTTCATTCCCGAAAAACCACAGTATGCCGTTAGTGTTGTCAGGGAGTCATCTGCTCTCTCTTGACCAAAATTATTTTGTGACATTTCCAACGAGTCAATAACATTGAGTGCCCTAGCATGAGCTGCTTATCCTTCTTTATTTCTTTGTTGTTGTTGTTGTTGTTGTTTTTGTTGTAATTATAGATTGCCAAAGCCTGCCTTCTGACTATCTGACTAGCAAGATGTCAAACGGTATTTTAAGTCACTGACCTTGCATGAGAGCCAGACTTTATTGCTGCTGTGCTGCTGCACTCTGGGAAAACTGCACCCCCCCCCCCATTTGCAGCAATGCAGTATTGTAGTGCTTCACCATGAACCGCAGTGTTTCGTTTCCCCCTAGTCCGCAGTAGCACATCTGCATCATTATCATCGGCATTATCGCCCAAAATCAATGTTGCACTAGACTGAAATGTCCATCCGGTGTCCGTCACAAATCACCCTCAGACTGTTAGTATGCGGGCAAGAGATGCAGCTGGAGCCTCTCATCACTAAGCCCGTCTTGCGTCTAGCAGGTCAGCTATATGAAAATATATTTTATTCATGCGTTTCTCGTAAACCTTTCAGTCTTAATTCATGTGTGCAGACAATCAGACGCATGCGGACCCCGCCAGCTCTAAGGACATTTCTTGAAAGGATTCCACGTTTCATATTTCAACAGAACACACTAGTTATGAAACTGTAGACAAATGTGTGCAATATGGGAGGAAAAAAAACAAGACTTTAAAGAATCCACTAATGACTTTTATTTCCTCATGTTTTGTCACAGATAATTATACATTTTGAGACACAACATCGTCGTCTACTTCAAGGTACTATATTAGCCCTGGAAATTAGAAAGTAATTAGGAGAGATCTCTGTGTCGAGAATTAGACGACAGAATGTGTAGACACAATTATTTGTCGTAATCAATTAGTGTGATTATTGATGAATCAATGATTACGAGTCACATGGCGGAGGGGGGTGGGGATCTGGCAGACCAAGTCGTCTGACTGAAGGCCTAAGTAGGCTTTATGAACGAACCTAAAATTGCTGCAGTGTTTGACACACGTACAACTGCCTTTTGGCCACAAGATGGCAGCAGACGACTGTAACGACACAAGTCATGTCACAAAAGTTTGATCTTGTTTTATATGATTGTATGAACTGTAAACAAGAGGCCACTCTCTCAGAGCTCCAACCACTTTATTCACAATAACGTCTTCCACCGTGAATGACCTTTCCCACATGTATCTCACGTATGCACATGCGCGTACGTGATATATTGCTCATACACGTGTGCGCACCTTTTCCCTCCCATCCTTGGGCTTCCTCTTTTCCACGCTTCTCTTGTCTGGACTTCCTCTGATGGGTTGGACCCCGGGGCCTCTCAGTGCGAAGAGTTTCTGCGGCAGTATACTTGCTGATTGCTTCGTTCTCACTCCTCACAACAACCAGCTAAGACACTGCCAGAGAAACACCCACAGCAGGCACACACACTACAGCGGGCTCTCTCTTTCTTCTCCCATTCCCTCTCTCCAGAGCGGGAGCAACATGCTGGAGCGTTTGATCTGAGTTTCCCCACCTGTGAGTCATGCGAGTATGGCTGTTCACCCTTTCATGCCTGGATTTGGTGGTTGTTTTTATCCCGGCCCAAGACCTCTCTCACTTAGAGTGGGATGGTTGGTGAAGTCCCACGCCAGGGATTTTCTGAAAGAGAAGCAGAAGTTTTGGGTTGATCTTTTTTCTCATCTCCGTCCTTTTCATTTTCTTTTTTAAAAATCTGTTTGATTTCACTGCCGGCTGTAATGATTCTCTCCTGCATTACACACACACACACACACACACACACACACACACACACACACACACACACACACACACACACACACACACACACACACACACACACACACACACACACACACACACGGGCTCCTTCCCTACACCACCATTGACTGTCAACCCTTACACACAGAGATACACTCGTCCTTTGCCTGAACCAGGGCTGGTATTGCCCCCAAACCCTCACCCCCTCACCCCTTTACCCAACTACCTGGGTACTGAGCCCATCAGCCCATTACCTACACTTGTATGTACATAAACCTGGCCTTTACCTTGACCAGGATTTGTATTTGGAAGTCCACACACTCCCTTATCCTACGTAAAGGCATTTTTCTTCCATCCATCCATTAACCACTTATCCTGCTCAGGGTTGCAGGGATGCTGGAGCCTATCCCAGCAGTTATTGGGCAGCAGGCGGGGAGACACCCTGGACAGGCTACCAGGCCATCACAGAGCCAACACACACACACACACACACACACACACACACACACACACACACACACACACACACACACACACACACACACACACACACACACACACACACACACACACATGCATACTAAGGGACAATTTAGTACATACAGGTATATTATGACCAAATAATGCTCTATTTTCCTGCACTTGAAAATTTCTCTTTTTTTAAAGAGCACTGCATTGCATTTGGATGTATTCAGTGAGCTGTACTGATAAAGTTTGAATGGCGTATCAAATAGTGGGTAACTCGCTGGCTATTGGCCGACCAATCCGAACCGAGTCACTCGGGCGGGTTTATCCCCCGAGGTCTGTCTTTTCTGAAGGAATCTTAAATTAAGAATTCAAGAAGTCTAAGAATGGACTCTGCTCCTGCCCACATCTGGTTTTATGTAACTCGGAAGGAAGCACATATGCATCCACAGTCTGTTACCAGAAGTGACCCAGAAGCTTGCTACTGAAGATTTCGTTGGCACTCGAGCCTGGAGTGTAGCATCACTTTAAGTGCACACAACTCGGGCAACCGCAAACACCACCCGCACTAAGAATAGACCCGCCATGACTCATGATTTTGCAACAAAATCTCTGTTCAGTTTTGCTTGTATTTATTTGTGTTCGTATGTTTGTGTATGCCTGTGTGTGTGTGTGTGTTTATGTGTGTGAACGCGTGCATGTCCATGTGTGTGTGTGTGTGTGTGTGTGTGTGTATAAGTGGCGCATACATGCAAGTGTCTGTGTATGTACTTAATGGACAAAAGCTCTCGCTATCAGTTGCGCTCCCTCACTGCAGTGCTATTTTGGGAGGTCTGACCACTCCATACTGTTCTGTCCCTGTGGAATAGGCTTTGCTGACAGGACAACATAGATGCTAGTGAGCCTTTTGCAGCCACTCACAAGAGGGGGAAACGATGAACGAGACATGGCCACGCGTGTCTCGCAGTATACTGGACCATAGAATCCAGGAGCCGCACATAAAAACGTGTTATCTATATAAAGTCCCAATCGTTCTGTTGATTTCAATCTCACCAAATCCTCCAACCCAACCTCCCCCTGTACCCCCCACCCCCGTCTACAACCCTGACCGGAGTCTGCACCCTACTGCTGCCCTTATGGCTGTGTCTTTAGTCTTGCTGCTGTCCTTTGCCCCACTTGTGTAACCTTGCTGAAGTGTTTCGTTTTTATCTCTTTTTTTTTCTCAATTGTTAAGCACGTTGTCAACTTTGTTTCAGTAAAGCACTGTACAAACAATAATAATAATAATATAATAATAATAATAATAATAATAATGATAACAATATGCACACTGTCCTGTAACTCATTACTGTGCAAATCCGTGCTGGGCTATCTCAATGTGAGAATGCAAATTAGCTGTTTTTGTCCTGGAGGCCTCTTTTGAGGCATGTCAGTTGTGTGAGTAGCGATGCTGTTATTTCCTTGGCTGGAGTTGTGCAGGTGGGGTACACTGACCTTATTAGTAAGATGTTGAAGAAGCAAACAGATTCTCCTTCAAAGCCATTTGCAATGCTTTGATGCACTAATTGGAAATGGCGTCACACTTACACACACTTCTGCTAAATACCCCGCATCTCTTCTTCCTTCCCTGTCTGTCCCTCGCTCACATGCATGTGCGCACAACCACACACACACACACACACACACACACACACACAAGAAATGTCCATACACTGACAGGGTGACACCTCGTGACCTGCTTTCTGCAGCAGTTGCTAAATGGCTGCGTCCGAGACCTTGTGTTTTTGTGGTGAGCCTGACGCTGGCTGCAGCAAGCACATGATGACAGGAATTCCTTCCTGCTCAGGGCTTGATGTAATCCCTAATACAGGATTGCCGAATGCCGCTGAAAACAACACCCTGCTTACTAAATGAATGACTGGCTGACTGACTGACGCGACCGACAAAGAACAGAGTGGCGATGGCAGGAGCAGCAGCGACGAGGCTCCACTACAGTAATCTGTTTCAGGCCAAAGGGTGGGTTAGGTCAGTGTTGGTCTTAGTGGCGGATTCGTGTCTGTTTTTTCCCCCCCATATTGGGCTAAAAAAAACCCAAAACAAACAGTACGGAGAATGGGTTAAAGATGATCGGCATGAGGGTCATATGAATATCCCAGAGACCTGCAGTGGGGTAAGAATAGGATATTTTGAGGGATGGGTAGATTCTGTAAAACGGCGATAACGGCAGGTCTGAGACAGAATATTTTATGTGAGATACAGTCCAGGCTAGGATACTTCCTAGTGATGGCTAATGTTATGACATTACGTTTGGCAGGTTACAGATGGACATGGACATGACAACCAGTAACGGCAATGAGTCTTCCTCAGATCTTTTCCGATATATGTTGCCCATTCCATCCCATTAAGCTTTTTGTGAAGTCCCATCATGTGCAGCTGTTTTTGTCAAAAAGTGGCACTGCCTTTGAAATTGTAACCGTTCTCGTCAATCGATAGTTATCGGTTGTTAGATAAGCATTCATCTCTCCCGATAGTCAGATATAGACACTTATTTCCCAGCAGTGGCCTTTGTTTAAGTAACCACGGGACTTTTTTACTGCGGCAACAAAACAATAGGGCTCCCTGATCCACCGACTGTTTACGACAAGCCCAATCTACGGGCAGCAGTTGTCCAAAGCAACATGGTATATTTCATGTCAAACACACCTTGAGCTGCGCATCTTAACCCCCCCCCCCCCCCGTTTCCCCGAGTAGCTTTAGTGTTGGGGGCTCTACGTCACCTGTTAAAAACCCACGCACACGGGGGCGTTTGGGTAGCATAGCAGTCTATTCAGTTGCCTACCAACACGGGGATCGCCGGTTCGAATCCCGGTGTTACCTTGGTCAGGCGTCCCTACAGACACAGTTAGTCGCGTCTGCGGGTGGGAGGCCGGATGTGGGTATGTGCGCTGGTCGCTGCACTAGCACCTCCTCTGGTTGGTTGGGGCACCTGTTCGGGGGGGGAGGGGGGATTGGGGAGAATAGCGTGATCCTCCCACGTGCTATGTTCCCCGGGCAGAACTCCTCACTGTCAGGTGAAAAGAAGCGGCTGGCGAGTCCACACGTATTGGAGGAGGAATGTGGTAGCGACCGGGACGGCTTGGAATGGTAGGGTAATAGGCCAGATAAAATTGGGGGGGGGGGGGGATAAAAAAGGAAAAAATAAAAACTTACACACACAACTAAAATGAACCAATCCCAGTTCCATTCACCTCACCTCGGCGCTCTACTCTTCTCGCCTCTCCCCTCCCTCCCTCCCTTAATCTCTGCATGTCTTGGTTGTTCCTTTGTCAGCGAATAGCGCTCAAACAGTCATGCTTGCCCGCTTCGGGCCCATTCCACAGACCTAATCATCTTATGGCTAACAATGACATCTAGTATTTACTGTAGAGCTACGTGTTGCCGAACAATGCTACACATGACATGCCAGCTGTTGACTTACTTGGCAAGCTTAGCTTCTCATGTGCCTTTCCCCTAGCATTCTTCCCCATACACAGACAGGTTAATTATTTTTTACAACCCGTCCTATTCTCCGGCGAGCAGTTTACAACGGGCTTCTTCTACGCGTGAGCGTCTAAAGAGGAGAGATAATTACTGGTGGTATCAAAACAACGTCTGGCCACGCCACTTAATCTGCACTGATGACTAAGGACCATCCTTGTGTGTTTTCTAATTCTTTACTGTAACTTTGTTTCTGTCGACCCAGGCTTCGGGGTGTGAAACGACTGCAGCCGCCCCAAGCTATCAGTGTTTGTATGTCAAACTGCAACGCTTCGTGTTAATAAATCAGGGGTTGTTCATTTGTCTTTTTAAAACAACTACCCCTGGTTACCAGAAAACAGGGTCCCAGAAATAAATGTCCGCATGCTTGCTATGGTTAGTCAGAGCAGCCATAGGTGAAACACCCGGATCATAGTTCACAGCGCACAAACTGATTACCACGTCACGTTAAGGGATCGATGTATTCGAGGCTTGACATGGTTTCACTATAGGGCTAATTATTAATGATGTCATAAAGCAACGTTTATGTCACCGTGGCATGTCCCAAATAGTTATGGCTGTCTATCAGTTTCCCTAACTCTTCTCTGAGTGGGAAGTACCCGGATCCTGATGTAATTTCATCGGAAAATTGAAATGTTGTTTGAAGTATTCTCTCACACCGTGAGTCAGAAATGATTGCCGTTACGGCTTACAGAAAGTTAGGTTCATCCCCTCTCCTTTCTGTTTCCCTGGAAATGTGAATCGGATTCTGAGAGATGTAGAACTCTGAACTCTCACCTGATGTGGCTTTGGTCCCGGCTCGTCGGGTAGCAAGAGGGTTGAGGTCTGCTGTGTCTGTCGATGGAAACAGGCTTTTCAGCATTGAAGAGAGGACAGAACAACAACAACAACAAGTGATAGCCGTTATCCTTCAATAAACTCACACTGTGGTCTGTCAACGATTTCAAGAGTCACTGGGGTCTTGTGAAAGGATGCGAGGTTATATGCCGGCACTCCGTGTGGGAGTTGCTTTGCCACCGTGCGATTGGTTGCTGCATGTGTTGTGAGCGTGCCATGGTTGTGCGTATGGTGACCTTTTGTATCACTGTTACTATGGCATCATTTTAGCATCAAGACGCTGCTTGGATGCTCAAACAATACAGCAAATTGTCCGGTTCAAAATTGCATGTTCTCACTGCTATATCAATCAAATGACGGTCCTCGTTTAACCTATGCAAAAGGGAAGCGGACTGTAAACCTTGATATCCAATATCAACAGTCCAGTCTTACATCATTTGACTATATTCAAATGCATGCTTCTGAATGTATATGCACATTGCAAATGTCCCATACTCCACTTTGCAATTACAGATAACCAAGCCACTCTCTTACGAGTACTCTTGTGGTATTTATGCCCCCCCCCCCCCGGTAAGTATAATATTTGCACTCACCCAGCAGAGAAGCGGCCGCGAAGCTGTGTAAATTGTCCCAGTGTCCCATCAGCACCTATTCCCAGTGAGTGCACACTGGCGTTGACACCAACAACGGCTTGTCCAGTGTTGCTGGGTTTTCTCGGCGTGTGGGTCACGTCACATTGGCATGGTAAAACGGGTGACCATAAGCCTCTGCTCTCTCTCTCTGTCTCTCTGTCTCTCTGTCTCTCTCTCACTCTCTCTCCTTCTCACAGGCAGTACAAGTCAAGGCATGTTCCAACACGCCACCACCAGCCAGCTGGGTGTATGAGCGTGCTCCTAGACAGAGAGGGGGAGGAGCAGAAGCAGAGGATCAGCGAGAGGGGAAATCCAGAAAAGACCCAGCATGACTCAGCCCGCCTCACTCAGTCAGTATACATACCCCCCATACAATAAGTACTTACCAAGTTCACCCAAAGTTTTTTATTAAATACAGCACATTTCATAAAGCTTCACACTGTTCTTTACCAAACAGAGAACAATACATAACAAGTATATATTAAAAAAAAAAACAGAACCAAAAAAACCCCACAAAAAACCCAACAAGATTTAAAATGTGAACTGGTTTTCATAATCAATGATATCACTGCTATTTCATGGCGACTAAAGGACAAGGCTATTTGTTCTTTTTTTCCCTTAACGACAACAGAGAAGAAACTACGTCTCTAAAGAAGTGTAAAACAGGGGTGCATTTCTGAAATAAACTCGCATATCTGAAAGGTGGCCACACGCTGACATGTCATTAAGCCTTTGCAGTATCACAGATCATAACGCTGATGTGTCATCTGCCTCTGGACATTTGTTAGAGTCCCTCTTTGCCCCCCTCTGCTGGAAGAGAAGCCGGTGTGTGTGGAAAAGCAATGTGAACAGATGCCTCAGCATGCCGCTCATTGCTAATACTCAAAACTTCACCCGCTGCTGGTTAAGGTTTAACTGATCGAAGGTAAATTTAGAATTGAATTTGGAGTTCGGCTGTTCTGCCATCGTTAAGTTGGGATATTCATGCAGCAGGCCAACTCCATTTTTTACCACGGCACAGAGACTAACCGAAAGGGAAGAGTAACCGTGCATGAATGCAGCATACTAATAAAGCTGCTGATTCATCAGATGATCTCATAACCTACAGTAGGTCACATCAATTGCAGATGGCGTTCATGCACACGAATCATACGGCTAAAATCCCTGAGAAATCACAGCTAAGTGAAGATGCAGAATTCAGCTGAAACATTAATATTGTCTCTCAGTGGGGATGTTTAATGTTTTATCGTAATTTAAAAGCAACTTATTCATAAAATACCACCTGGGGAGAAAGAAACCACCATCTGACAAATTGCAGCCTTGCAGAAAGCCACA
>NC_079212.1:26936289-27021289 GCF_029633865.1 Lampris incognitus | reverse complement strand
ACTGGACCGACAAGTCCTATCCACAGCGGTTCTATCTTGCAACTTACAGGACTTAAAGGATCTACTGCTAATATTTTGGTGCCAGATACTACAGGACACCTTCGGGAGTCTTGTAGAGTCCATGCCTCAGTTGGCACTGTTTTGGCAGCACACAGAGGTCCAACAACATATTGGGCAGGTGGTCATAATGTTTTGGCTCATCTCTGTGTGTGTGTGTGTGTGTGTGTGTGTGTGTGTGTGTGTGTGTGTGTGTGTGTGTGTGTGTGTGTGTGTGTGTGTGTGTGTGTAATCTTTTTGTATTGTTATTGTACAATACAGTAAAGTATTTTTTTTTTATTGATAGTGCCTTGTGCCCAGTGCCTACGGATGCATGTTAGATCTAAGCTAAATCTGCTGCAGTTTTTTTATTGTGCATGGTCCCAGTAGAAATACTACTACTATTACTACTGCTACTAATACTATTCATGATAATAATAAAATGAAATTAGACATAAGGCAACCTCCTTTTTGCTTGCTGAATCAGCAAAGTGGGTATCATGGTTGCATGTTGGGCATCAATGACTGTTGGAGGTCAACTCCATGAAGCTGATTGTTTTATGCACCATCGGGTATGTAGAATAGTTTAGTTATATATCATCCATAAATGACCATACTGACAAGTGTCAGCTTAGCAGGGAAGCGGTAACACACAGAAGGCCTTTTATATAGTTTGCCTCATTTCCTTTTTCTTTACAATCTGCATGCAGTAGTGCCACTGCAACAGACACTCTAGCCTCAAAGCATCTGCCTTATCCACTGCACTCGGTGACACCAGGGAAAATGCCCCCACCAGCAGATCCCTCGCATGGCCCATTCTCAGTAATGACATCCCCAGCGATGAATAAGCCATGAAGAGGGGCTCTCTTACATGTCCTATCAGATTACCTCCTTATGCTCTACCTGACTACTGTCGCTGCATCACCTCTGGCTCTCGGCTCCTGTTAATATTCTCCTGCACTGGCCCAGCCAAGGACATAATGTATATGTATGTGTAAAGGCTCATGGATCACACAAGCATGAAGATTTGGAGTTCATTCACCAATGCGGTGCTGTAATTCTTTGCACACACACACACACGCCATATGGCTCGTAGTGGTGCTTATGACTGTTTTTTCATTAAAAGTCACGGGAAATTGCTTGAACATTGGTGTTATTGATTTTAATAGGATATGATTTACCAAACAGGCACGTGTTTTTTGGCCTTGGTGTCACTGCAGGCCATTAATGCCGACTGCCTTATCAAACTTGTGCAGTCAGAAAAGGGAGCTAGTGCTCTACTGAGTAAAACGGGTTATCCGTCATGTATGGGCAATCCCCCCCCCCTGCAATTCCCAGCCTATTGCATGGCTGCATTGATCTTTCCGGAAAAGATTACAGACACATTGATTCTCAAGCTCAGCAGCTCTCCTGGTTTACACATCAACCTGTGCTAATTCTCAACAGTCTCCAGTTGAAGAGGATAGTCTTGATGGACTGAATCTTTAGTCTATGTGGTCCATCAAAGCTTTCCAGGCAAGGATTTCGGGGAATGTTCTTTGAAATCCATGTTATGAGGTTTACCGTTAAGTTTCATTTACTACCGAGAATCAGATGAGACTAAGGAAGAGAGGTTTAGTGAGCACAGGAGAGGAGAACATTATAAAGACCATCTGTATTCTCCTGAGGGGAAACCTGGCATTGCTAATGAAATGTAGTGAGGAGACAGTAGGCAGTTATTTGAGTCTAGCAGGCAGTAAATTAACTACATGACTATCTTTTTCTACCTTGAGTTTTGATCAGGCTTCTGTAGAGATGGACTGACCGATGGGATCCTGACTTAATAGGGGAAGATGCGTGCAGTTTTCACTGCACCAAATTTGCTGACCTCATTTTGAAAAGCTGAGCAGATTTCTCCCAAGGCCAAGTAGATTGAAAAAAAGACACACTGTCAAAGACAAATGAGGTCAAATGAGGTTGTGCAGAAATGAAATTTCAGATTGACTGTGGCTACCGGATAGTACAACTGATGTAATATTTTGAATTGTATTTGTTAATCTACAACAGAACTATGTTGGTATTGTTTTTTGCAACTCTGAGTTTCAACTTTCCCTAGATGCTTGCAGCACCTGTGTAATGCTGAAGAATACACACTCCTGGTTGAGATGTGACAACTGTCTGAAATACTACAATTGTGACTTTGTTTTTTCTTTATTAAAGCGGTACTAAACACTTAAAAGTGTTTTTTTTTTTGCTGTAAACTGCATGATATGTTTGTACAGTGATGAAACACATCGATACTTGTGTTAATGTTGACATTTCTTACCAAATTTATAAATAAAAAATCAGCATTTCATGGACAGAAAATGGCTCAACATGCTATCTACTGATTTAAATCAGCCCTGAACCCTGCAAGGCCGATGCTGACATAGAGTCGACCGGTTGGGACTTATCTACATCATGAAAAAAAAAAAAAAGAATGTTAATGCCCTCTAATCAGAGGTGGGTGACCCACCTCCCCAGCCCCGCCCTTGAGTGTGAGTCTGTGAAACCGCACCTCATTTTCAATTATATGCTGATCGAGACTCATTCACAGGAGTTTACTCACTAGCCTTGTGCCTTTATTACATTTTCTACCTACTACTACTTTCGGCTGCTCCCATTAGGGGCCGCCACAGCGGATCATCCGTTTCCATTTCTTCCTGTCTTCTGCGTCTTCCTCTGTCACACCAGCCAACCTTTTGAATTTCTCTCAATTTACAGTTATTCATCCATTCATTCATTATCCAAACCGCTTACCCTGCTCTGCTCTCAGGGTCGTGGGGATGCTGGAGCCTATCCCAGCAGTCATTGGGCGGCAGGCGGGGAGACCCCTGGACAGGCCACCACAGGGCCCACACACACACACACACACACGCACACGCACACACACACGCACACACACCCATTCATACCTAAGAACAATTTAGTACGGCCAATTCACCTGACCTACATGTCTTTGGGCTGTGGGAGGAAACCGGAGCCCCCGGAGAAAACCCACACAGACATGGGGAGAACATGCAAACTCCACGCAGAGGACGACCCGGGACAACCCCCAAAGTTGGACTACCCTGGGGCTCAAACCTAACTGCGCCACTGTGCCGCCTAATTTACAGTTAGTTATAGTTATATTATTTCATCATTTAAAATGTTGGTTCTGACTTCTGCTTTTTTTTTTTTTTGGATTTTCCCCCCTTTTTCTCCCCAATTGTATCTGGTCAATTACTCTACTCTTGTATCCGGCCCATTACTCTACTCTTCTGAGCTGTTCCGATCTCCGCTCCACCCCCTCTGCCGATCCGGGGAGGGCTGCAGACTACCACATGCCTCCTCCAATACATGTGGAGTCGCCAGCCACTTCTTTTCACCTGACAGTGAGGAGTTTCACCAGGGGGACGTAGCGCGTGGGAGGATCATGCTATTCCCCCAGTTTCCCCTTCTCCCCGAACAGGCAACCCGAACGCCCAGAGGAGGTGCTGGTGCAGCAACCAGGACACATACCCACATCCGGCTTCCTACCCACAGACACGGCCAACTGTGTCTGTAGGGACACTTGACAAAGCCAGAGTTAACACGGGTATTCGAACTGGCGATCCCCTATTGGTAGGCAATGGAATAGCCCGCCACGCCACTCAGCGCCCCGGACTTGTGCTTTTTTTTTTTGAAGGGGGGGTGAGTTAGGGAGTTGTTCCTTATCCCATGCGAGGGTCTAAGGACAGGATGTTGTGTTGCTGTAAAGCCCCTTGAGGCAAATATTGGGCTATACAAATAAAATTCAATCAATCAATCAATCAATCAACCAAGTTGCATTGACTCGACTTTTGATGGCTGTAGAAACCCCACCGGGTCAACAGTGGTGGCGGCAGAGTATTTTTTATTATTTTTTTTGGCTAAATTACGGTGGGGCTACTCCATACAGTGGCAGGGCTCAAATCAATGTCAGAATTTCAATGTCAACTGGGTCGGTCGGGCTGGGCTCGTTCCACGGCTGTGGGAGCAGTCGTCCCGTCGCCCGCCCCTCTCTGTCGCTGGAAAGCCACAGCCCATCTAAAACTGGATACAGCGGTGTGCAGCGGTGAGTCGGCAAAGCGCCGGGCCCTTCTCGCGGATCTCCCCAGCTACTCCTTCCTGCCCATGACCCTGCCTCACACATCCCCTCCTCGCCCCCTCTCTCAGTCCCTTGCCCACTTTCTGGCATTTTTCAAAATTATGCAGTGGATGGAGTTAGGCTCAGACCCAGGGGAGAAGTTATACTTTAGGTATTATTGATGACATGACTGGTGAGGAAACCATATAAAATGATACCCCTAGATGCACGGCGTTCAATACATCAGACATGAAGTGTGAGCAGTCGTCAGTTTTGCACTCATCATTATAGAGATTGAAGCAGAACGGCCTGTGATTGATTGGCATTATGGGGTGTGGCTGAACCTCTGACGGCAGAGCGCCCTGTAGCCGTGAACGAGCACCGACTCTGTCAGCTGTCAGTGCCAACAGCAGTCATTTTTGGCAAAGCATAATGTAGAGATCAGTCATAACTCAAGGGGACAGCAGACTAGAAAACTTTATCAAGCATACAAGGAGCATCGCTTCAACTAATATAAGTTGACTTCCACTCAATATATAAAGATATTATGAGTGTATTTTTTTGGTGCCTTGAGGTGGTCAGGAGGTTAAGTGTGTTTAAAGAGCGTTTAACCTCCAGAGTAAGTTCATGGCCTCTAGGAATGCACTGCACGTTACTGAGGACTTTGGATTTAGTATTATCTGTACACCACCAGTAAATTGTTGCTATTTAAGCTGTAAACCGCTTAAATGATAAAACTAGTTTTTCGGTCCGTTTTCTGCAGCTTGACAGCACCTTTAACTTGCCGATTTCTTCTGCCGCTAAAGCATCTACCAAAGCAACTTGTGTCGCTTCAAGGGACGCTCATACTCAAAGCAGCCAGAGACCGCGCTGTACTGAAAAATATATCCTTTATCAGGAACTTCCGCAAACCATCACTGTAAGGCTGCTACACTTTTGTTTTTTCATGCTAACTAACAAGAGCGTGGGTGATGACTTTCAGCCGATGATTCTGAGATGATCATAACTACTATATGTGGCACATGGGTGTTTTTTTCTGTACTATTTTCATCTGCAAAGACTGCGGGAGGCTCATTATTATGCACCCCTCTGTTTTTCCATGATGTATCACGTCGTGTGTCCCGGGTCCTCAGCGGTGTGCTGCACATCCTCCACAACAACCCATGTCATCTGGAGAGTTGTGTCGACTCTTGGCCTAAATTCACCACTGCCATTTGTTACAGTCAAGAACAGGTGTAGCACGCAGCGATAAAGATAACTTGTAGGAGCCTCCGGAGCATTTACTGACGCCTGTGTCCAACCTTTGAAGCTGTTTCAGCAGCAGTTCAGAAGTGTTCCCCGACATGTACACTGACTTAACCAAGGACCCAGGAAGTCTGAACAGTCTGCTGCTCAGCAAGAGCGTTGTGAATGGAGGAGCGGACTGACGTTCAGAGGTAGTGGGCTCCAAAACCAACCAATGCATTTAAATTTTATTTGACTTATATATTGTAGCGAATTCGGGGGACAACGCAACCTTGGGAACTGCCGCGGCCGGGAAGCGAACCTGTATCGCCCGCACCGCAAGAGACATCACTAACCGCTAGACTAAAGGGTCAGACCCGCCAGCCAGCGGCCAGCGTGTCTACTTCTCCATGCACGTTACAGTATGATCTATACAATATTTTGTTTTATCGTTGATCAGATGCATAAAATTCATTCTCATGCCTGATTAGATGGATGCCTTTGTACTATGTAGCACATTTTGCAATAATTGTTAATATTGTGCTGTAAAGGAACAGGAGAAGAACCGGGTTGTACTCTGTGTGGAGTTTGCATGTTCTCCCTGTGTCTGCATGGGTGCTCCGGTTTCCTCCCACAGTCCAAAGACATGTAGGTCAGGTGAATCAGCCTTACTAAATTGTACCTAGGTGTGAATGTGTGTGTGTGTGTGTGTGTGTGTGTGTGTGTGTGTGTGTGTGTGTGTGTGTGTGTGTGTGTGTGTGTGTGTGTGTGTGTGTGTGTGTGTGTGTGTGTGTGTTTGTGTGTGTGTGGACCCTGTGATGGACTGGTGGCCTGTTCAGGGTGTCTCCCCACCTGCCGCCTAATGACTGCTGGGATAGGTTCCAGCATCCCTGCAACCCTGAGCAGGATAAGCGGTTTGGATAATGGATGGATGGGTGGAACAGGAGAAGGGAAACGTGTAGTTGGTTTGCTTTTTATCTTTTGAAAGGCATACGAAGTCCACTCTGCAAGTCTTATGAAGGATGCCGCCTCTCTCCATGGACTGGATGTCACAGAATTTGGGGATTACAATACCTACATCCATCACAATCCACAGATCATACCCTGGCATGAGTGAGTTACTTAATTTGGTTCATGACTCAATTTAGGGCAGCTTGGCTACTTTGCAACTTCAGAGTCAGATTCGGAAAATCCCGCGTGAAACCACTGTGCCACACCCTTAACTGACTTATGCACGCATTCATATTCACATCAAAATCTAATTTTTCTCCCCTCAACAGGAAGCCATTGCCACTGCCAGTTTCCACTCTGGATAAGTCCCATGCCGAGTAGGTGGACAGACACCTGCCCTACGGAGGAAGCCTGGAGAACCTCAGCCTGTGTATTTGCCACCTGCCTAATCCACTGTCCTGGATGCTGTCTGATGAAGTCTGCGAGCTGAGGATGGCCTACACCAGGGGTGCCCAACTCCAGGTCTCGAGGGCTGCAGTGTTTGTGGGTATTTGTTCCAGCCATGTACTACACCACCTGATTTAACTAATTAGCTCACCTCTTGGACCAAGGAGGGAAAGGATTTAGTTAAATCAGGTGGTGTAGTGCAAGGTTGCAACAAATACCTGCAGACACTGCGGCCCTCAAGGTCTGGAGTTGGGCACCCCTGGCCCACACCTTACCTGGCTACCGGCGGGCCAGTCACTTGAAGGCCCTTTCCCTGGTGCTGATCCACAGGATGAGCTTCATGGGCATGCCCGTCTACTGCCACATCAACTAGCAGAACTGGGTCACCGGGAATGCTGAGACCATGTTGGGCTTCTCTGCCTGTCCCGCTATGGAGAGGATCTCTGCGCTACTCATATGTGAGGACAGCAGTCTGGGTAAAGCACAATGAAGACAAGGAGCAAGTAATAGATGATTAAAACTGAGGCAGAGTGCTTGGTGAGATTGCTGTAGAAATAGAAGAGGTTATGGTAAAGTTGGCAAATATAATTGCTCTCATCATTCTATCATTTCTACTACTTGACAATACTCTGGGGATACAAAGCTAAGACTAGTATGTAGTCCGCTTCTGACAGCAGATGGTAAGTAGAACACACTAAAAAAGAATCTGGCTTAAGGCTGAATTTGATGAGTCTGCCAGACGTATTGTTGCCATTTTATTCACAATAACTGGGCAAAAAAAATGGCAATGTCTTTGAAATCTAAACTACTTGAGAAGCGCAATACCAAATCTCTTCATTTCAGCCCTCTTGACATGTGGTGAATGGCTCTACTTAAACAAAAGACCCATACACCCCAGATCACCCAAGGAGACCGCATTGTCCACCTGAGACCCCTCCCCTGGAGGTGTACTGTTACAAAGCTGATTGCCTCTACTTGTTTTAGCAGCAATGCACCATTCAAGTCTGCAGGCGACTTGACAAATGAGCAGCGATCAGAGCAGAGGGGATGCTTATACTGCACCACCCATCCTGCTCCATCCCCCCTCCGTGTCCCGCAGTGGTGCATCTCTCCTAGCTGATGCCCTTTACTTGCTTACTTCATTCCATGCACACTTTGGGGATAAGGATAGTGGCAGGCATACAAACACACTCACACACCTACAAGCAGTTATACACAGACACACACACACACACGGAATGGGTGCATACGCCAGCAAATATACATCCCCAAATTCATGCATGCATAACTAAGGTGCATGAAAGAGCGCACAGTTAAACACGACCCTTTACTGCTCCTCGCTAAACGCCTGGACACTGTGGTCACCATCACATGCATACCAAGTTTCGCTGATATACTCTCTCATTTTGTGACGCCTTGTGTCTCTTTTAGCAGATATCATAGATTACTGTAACTCCATGTCCATCATCGTCTGAGTATGAGTATGTTAATGCTGATTAGATACACATAACATCTTTGTAATTAACTGGACTGCAAGCAATCTGCCAAGATCAAGAACTAAAGTATTTTACAATTGCACCCTCCTTTCACCACATCATTCTGTTATCTTCCATCCATCCATTATCTGAACCGCTTATCCTGCTCTCAGGGTCGCGGGGATGCTGGAGCCTATTCCAGCAGTCACTGGGCGGCAGGCGGGGAGACACCCTGGCCAGGCCGCCAGGCCATCACAGCCCCCCCCCACACACACACACACACACACACACATTCACACCTAGGGGCAATTTAGTATGGCCGATTCACCTGACCAACATGTCTTTGGACTGTGGGAGGAAACCGGAGCCCCCGGAGGAAACCCATGCAGACACGGGGAGAACATGCAACAATGTGATACTTTTTAAAAAATTTTATCCTCTTCTTAAATGAACCCTTTTTGCCACATTTATTACTCTATCTGGCAATGAATTTTTAACATTGTATATGGATTGCTTTAAGACCCTGCCTGTCTGTGCTCGCTTTTTTATTACACACCAGCTATTGAAATTTTAAGTGCCCTCTCAAAGTATTAAAGTATGAATATATTTGAACAACTGACCTCCAGTCAAAGACTTCTGTGTATGTGTGTGGGTGCTATGAAGGTTGCTTCAGGTGCATATCTACACCCAGCCGATGATCCGTTACCCATATGTGTTATGGATCATGGATAGTATATCTCTGTAGCTTAGTTGCTCGTAGAAGCATGAGGTACCCGACATCCACCTTCACCTGCCAGTTACCCTGCAGAAGCAACCACCATTTGGGAGACAAGCACCCGCCCACTGGTTTTCCTCCGAACTGCATCTCAGTCCAAGTGAGGAGCTAGGTTGTCTGACGCAGCATGCTATCATTCTCCTTGGCTGTGCGTGCTGCTTCGACTTGCCTGGTTGCTTCTGTCCACACATGCTCCCCCTCAATAGAGGCGGTGCATTCTGCCGTGGAGTGGGACGTACTATCGATCCTGCTGAAATGATGGTTTCAAAAAGGCAGGCAGTAAGCATGTCTGTGCCCCCACCCCCCTTCCCCCCCACCATGCAGCAGCCCAGACATATCACCAGGCTCAGCACATTGCACTATCACCGCACGGGAAAATGGGATTTTCACAGGGAGACGAGCTGAGGGGAAGGTAATTCAAGTCGCCAAGCTATGCTCCCAGCCAGGGATGTAAAATGAGCCATATTACCTTCAGATGCCTCACTTCATGGACAAATAAGGTCATTGTAAACATCCATTTAACATTAATATTTTTCACAGGAAAAGTTGAACGCACTGGGGAAATATATCATCAGCATTCAAGTAGGTAAGCGATGAGGATGTAACGTGATCAACTGCAGGAGACAGCTGAATATTGGTCCTTGCTCAAAGATTTGGGAATGTACAGGATTTGGATAGTGGGTGAAGTTTTGGATGCATGTGCCATTGTGTTTGACTTGGATATGTGTGGGTGTGTGTGTGTGTGTGTGTGTGTGTGTTTCATAGGCAAATTTAAATGCGTGCGTGTGTGCGTGCGTGTGTGTTTTATAGGCCAATTTAAATGCATTCAATATAACTGTAAATGGGTGAAATATAATTCAGTAAAGAATGATTTAGCAATCTCCAGAGGGGTCTGTACCTCGAGCAAAAACAAAAAAGAGGGCATGAACAAAGAAACCACTAGGTGGCAGTGCTGTGTAACAGTCATTCCCGATACACTTCCTCGTTCACGTCAGTTTGATGCGGTTTGCCGTCGCCATCGTCAGCATTTGCGGATTTGAGCTGCTTGGAAAGTCCTCTGTAGTATGCAGACTCTGGTAGAGGAATTTTAAAACATATGGGTTGTTTTCTACCCATAGAATTGTTCCAGGGTGCATCCATTCCCTTTGATGAAGACTTGAACAGGCCTATTAGAGCAGTGCTCTCCCAACTGGCCCAGTTGTACTCCAACCATCTTAATCGGTTAACAAAACCCCTGTCAAAACAGGTTAACAGAGGCTAATCACTACCTGGCAGAATAGGAAACCAGCAGTACTTTGATGACTGGTTTGAAAACCACTGATGTAGAGGGGCACATGGGCCCATTATTTGTAATAATCATGTTTATTTTAGAGGGTTGGATGTGACCGGAATGAACCTCAACTGACGTCACTAACGTGAAGGTGACGTGCCCCTTTCCCCCACTGCACTTGTCAGTCAAAATCTCCCGTCACCTTATTTTCCTTTTCCCCGGGGGTGCATCTGTCCACGGTTCATGGGATATGACATTATAAACCATAACGATTAATGCTGCGGCTCCACATCATATTAAAATGATCCTCGTTTGTCAATCAGCTTGCCACAAGACTACAGATCCCAAATGTCCAACTCGGCAACAGGAACTACGTTTTGGCAGTTTCAATTTAGAGCAAACTTTCAAAATACGGCTATTAATATGCTTTCTTTTACACCAACATTTGCGACCACTCACAATTTTCAGTCTTTTCACCGCGACATGTTTGTTACAACGACTTCTCCCTAAACGCACTCACCCGCTTCCCGTCAAATCGAAATGCATCGTAATTAGAAACTAAATACTTCCCCGATTTGCCTTGCGACACCAAGGGGGGGGCAAATCGGCGGACAGCCGGGCAGTACGTCCCACACCTACCCTTTTTACCATTATTCCCTACTGAGATTCGCAGTTCGTGGTATTTCGGCCCAGGTTGCACATGAAAGGATTTGCGTAGTCCGGAGCGGGGAGGTCCCTAATCTCACACGGCAGCTGGGAGCGATTTCAACCACGTGATCAGAGAGCTGTTAGCGCAGCCATCATTTCACCTAATTCATGTCCAGCCTGAAACGCTGCTATGAGGTAAAGCGAAGAGGGGGACGATAGAGGAGGGGGGAGAGAGACAGACAGACGGACGGACGGACGGACGGACGGACATGGAGTAGGTCTACGCGTCGAAGCCTCACCTCGTCTCATCCAGCCTTCATCCCATTTACGCCGCATAACAAGTTAACAGATAGGTGAGTGCGATGTTTCACAATCGTCAACCTTTTCCCTGCGCGTTTCTCTTCGCCCTCCCGTGTCGGCGAAAGCGGCGTGTTTCGGTTTCTAAATGTTGATCGGGCTTCTTTTTTTTTTTTTTTAAAGAAAACAAACCTGGCATAAGTGTTGTCACGTCCTCTCTAAACGTCGGGTTGAGTCGGAACAAGTAGTGAATTGTTCCTTTTGTTGTCGCGCCAGCATGTCGCTGAAATGTGTGTGTGAGTGTGTGTGTGTGCGCGCGCGCGCGCGTGTTAACAAACTGGCCAAACGTGATCACGCAAACAATGCTGCAAATCAATGTTATTGACACATGGCCGGCGCGTTGTTCGGCTGATGGTCGCTTCGTGGTCCCCGGTGGAGCCTGGCTGCATGCACGGCCCCGCTAAAATGGCTCATTTAAAGATTAGGCTGTACTTACTAGCTACATTAGCTAGCATGTTCAGCTAAACCTGTTTAAGTATTTGATAGGCCTACCTAGACAATCGCTGTCAATATCTGGAGCTCTAAATTTCTTCACAAAATCAAAAATCAAAAACTCTACTAGACTGAAACCGTTTTAAATGGTGTTTTTAAAATATAAAATGCAAATGGGGCCTGGGTCATTTTTGTGTGACCTGCAAATAGTACATCCATTGCTTAATGGTGCACAGAGCATGGATGAATTGGTCAATGTGTTAAGTAATGCACATTGTTTTGAGTTTTGTTGGTGCCCCAGAAGAATCCACAGTTTTGATAATGATGCTGACCGAGCTTGCAAAAGTGAGCTTTCTAAACTCGGCAGGTCACAAAACAGGCTGGGGGTTAAGTTCAGGTGGTCCCAGTCTAAATTGGGCCTTACAAAAGGGACAAGTGTTTCTTTGGCTCAGCAGATCTCTGGACCCCACCTCCTGCATTTCAATCAGCTTCAGGCCCAGGGGCCCATGATCCCCAACCCAGTCAGGACTCCAGCCCAAACACTCAACACAGGCCACTCGCCACCTTTGACACTACGATTGGAGACATTTTTGTTTTGAAATCCAAGGGAAAAGTGGGAGGGCTATCACTGTTCTGTTATTTATTTGTTTGTTTACTTCTGTTTGTCTAAGACAGTCCTTTGCCATGGGGCTTGAAACAGACCGGTGAAGGTTTGGCATAAAGGCTTTGCAAATTAACATGTTTAACTCTCTCTGAAGGCTGGACAGGCATTGATAAAGAGATTGTTTACATTCAGATGCTGGCCACCCGCTGCTTGCTTTTTCTTTTCTCCTATTTTCCTATCACTGAAGAGACATGACCCATTTAAATGGTTGTTTACTTGCATTAGAGGAAGAGCCAAAACACTTCTCAATGAACTCTTGTCTACAATTCAATTAGAGCGGCCTTCCCAGTAGCCCAGTTTTCCATGCTAACACAAACTTTTGCAGGGCCTAACTGCATCATGGCCAAAAATACAGACCACAAAAGCAAGTGTTGCCACACCTGCACTGAGGAAATATCATATTATGTCTCTGGGAGAAGACTCCTCCTGTATGTGGGTCAACTGAATGTGTTCTTTGTGTCTAAAAAAAAAAGAAAAGAAAAAAAATTGGCATCCATGACTAATAATTTAAATGGGCATGTCATTGGCATGTAGACAATGGTTATTTTCGAGTGCAGATATTTTTCGGCTAATAGGTTAAGAGGGTGAAAATCTGCTGTTGCCTAACATTTTGATTTGTGTGTTGCAGAATGCATGGTCCTCTGTAATCAGACTGTAAATGCCCCATCATAGTTGCTCTTTGATCTAGATTTGAAAGTGGCCTTCTGTGATGTAAGCTGTAAAGTGGTCTGCCCCATGTTTTCATGAGGTTTTTATTGTCAAGTCTCTGTGTCGTCCAGAGCTCTGTCTGCTCCAAAATTGTGGTCCAGCAGTGTCTCCCTCAAACATAGTCGGCAGCATGTTTTATATTTTTAAGCCAGACATTTTATGACCGCTTTTCCTGCTGCCTTCTGACTAGACAACCATATAATAGGAAATGGCTAGAGTTTTCCCCCCTCTTATATCCTATTTTTGGAGATTGTGGGCTCTTTTTTTCTTTTCTTCTTCTTTTCAGTGTCAGAATAGCTGCTTGAACGGAGCCTAGAGTCGGCCTATTGAGGGCCTCCGGTCTGTTTTTTTGTGCCACTGCTATGACACAGGTTTTCCCCCTTATTTTCTTTGTGAAACCGCAACTGACACACATTTGTGCTATTTCACATGGTTGCTTTTGAGCTACATTGAAAGGCTTTTTTAAAAAAAATATTATTATTAGTGGATAATCATGCTACAGAAGCACATATCCTGTTTTCTTCGCATCAGCCCCCAAGAGCGTCTCTCTTGTTTCCCTCTCAGCATTAAGAATAGGAATTGGGCTTTCTTCTACATTAAGTATGACAAAAATATTAATATCATGACTTTTCAGCAAAGACTATAAAGAATTTTCGTGTCCTTGTACTTAAGCTTGTAGTTTTTTGTTTTTGTTTTTGCTGACCCTGCACATTTGCCAGAAACAAAGTTGCAGTTTTTACTGAAGTGCTTAATCATTAAGATCAGCTCTAAAGTTGAAATTGTGGCCCCCGTCCTCTAAGAAAATCTGTGTGGGGGTGGGATGTTATTGCTGAAATTATATGAGGAAAATGTCCAGATTGCAACATGATGCAGTCCCTTAAGAGATGGCTTCTTACAGAATGAGCTGGAAGCAAAGGAAACATGAAATTCAGGACAACTAGCTAATCACATTACTATTCCTGAGCCTCCTCTCTCACACTTGATAAACCATAATCCCCTGTGAAATAGTTAACAAAGAAACCAGAATTTGGAGCGTTTACCCGATACGGTATCGAGCTTCGTAAGATGCATATGGTAGAGGAGTGTTGACACGTTTTATCTGAAGTGACAGGAACATGTGACACAAGTTGAGCCGGTGGCACTGGTCTCAAGTCGACTATATATCGTTGCACCTTTATGGATGTTAAATGTGCTACAGGTCAGTTGCTAGATCTATTGCTAATTATAATTGATTGAATGGAGGGGGGGTGCATCCATGTAACCATTTATATCCAGTACTTTGTGGTTGCACTGTCTCTCCCTCCTCTGTCTAACGCTATTATTATACAGCAGGCAATGGGAGCGATTCAGCTGAGTAGCTGTCATGTTTGCTCTCAATGCCCTGCTTTTGCTTTAGCACTGACAACAGTTGGGTGTGCCATGAACTGGCTCTGTGTTTCCTACAAAGAGGTCACACATGAAATCAAAGTTGAAATTAACAAACCGTATACAAAAATGCACCATAGAGTGTGTAACTCTGTATAATCACTGGTGTAAGTGCACTGCTTGGCTGAATAAAAATGTGGTGTGGTGGGTGTTGTGAAGTGTGAACCAAAAACAAATATGAGGGAGATGGAGAGTAAGACTGCCAGGGCCAGATAGCTTTTTAATACCTGGGTCTAGGCAACTCAGGCATGCCTCTTACTCACGAACAACCCTCCCACAGTCTGCCTGTTGGCCTCCTGAAAAAGAGGGAAAGGCAAAACTGGGCAGGCACAGCAAATGGCATGGGTTGGGCTGTCACAGGTAGTAAGCTAATAACTGTATATTAAGCGTGCATCCCTCAAAAAAAAAAAGTGAACACACCTTAGATCACAGACGAGTTTTAAATTGGGTCAAATATTTTAACCCACATGAAAGCCACTTTGAATGAATGAAAGTCGCTTATTTTGTCATTGTAGGTTACAATGAAATGTGTTTTTCTGCATTCAACCCATCCTTTTGTATAGGAGCAGTGGGCTACTGTGGTGCAGCGCCTGGGGACCAACTCCAGGTCTTGTTCTTATTGCCTTAGTCAGGGTCAGAGACAGGAGTATTAACCCAACATGCATGTCTTTTTGATGGTTGGAGAAAACCAAAAGGAACCCACACAGACACGAGGAGAACGTGCAAACTCCACACGGAAAGAACCGGGGATTCGAACCCAGGACCTTCTTGCTGTGAGGCAACAGTGCTAACCACTGGGTCACCATAATTGCTTTGGTCCATCTGACAGATGAATAAACAATAGTCAACTCTAAGCCTAACAGCTGTGCAGGTCAGACTCTAGTTGCAACATTAATTTTGTTTATTGTAAAGGACAAAATACCAGTCTGGCTGACCAGCATGGTGGCACAACTGTTGCGTGCTAAACTGTCAGACCTTTGTTTAGGGGAGGGTTGTTGTTTTTTTAAGTGATCTTAAGAACTTGGATTCTGCATTATGACTATGTTTAGTCAGCAAATATGTTTTGCTACGTTGCACTTCAATCGAAGCATTTTGGGTTGTCCCAAGGCCCATCGATTGAATAAGTGTTTGCTTGCAGAGCAACTGCAACTTGTTGATCTTGTTTGTCTTGGTTTGCCGGGTGAGATTAAGGGGAAATGGCAAGAAGAGAATGGCTGTGTACAAATCTGCCCTACATTCGCCTCTGACTTAACAATTATGTTGAGAGGGAAGTCGTAGGGAAATGCTTCACACTAAAACTGTATTTTAAGATGCTGTTTGCCTTGCACAGTGTATTGTAGGCACTAGAAAATGAGGCCATGACCAAAAGATCTATTATGCAATATGATACTGTTATCATTTTAACATAGGAATATGGGCTTGGTGTTTCTTTGGCCATGAGACACGCTGATGCCCTCATTCTTATCCTTTAATTCGTCCTGTTTTATGAGTTTTATGAGTATTGTCTTTCTGTTGAAACTAGAGAACCAAAAATGTTTTCTTAACGCACTAACCTGCCTCATGGCTTGCATCACATGAACGCTAAGTCACTGACCTCTTTGGCCCTATATAAGAGCCAGCAGCTATAGATCAAATACTGTCTATTGACCAACATGGTTGAGTTTCCAGTTAATGGTATTCAAAGGCAGAACAAACTGTAGCAAAGAGTTTGAGCTTCATTCGTTGCTAAATTGCTAGTGTTTCCCAAACACCGTAGTTCATAGTGATCCTGCGACTGATGGTCACAAATTTTGTTCTGAACTCTGCCCCACTAAATTTTTCCCCCCCTCTTTTCTCCCCATTGTATCCGGCCAATTACCCCACTCTTCCAAGCCATCCTGGTCACTCCTCCACCCCCTCTGCCAATCTGGGGAGGGCTACAGACTACCATATGGTTCCTCCAATACATGTGGAGTCGCCAGCTGCTTCTTTTAACCGGACAGTGAGGAGTTTCGCCAGGGGACGTAGCGCGTGTGAGGATCATGCTACCCCCCCCCCCCGCCCCCAGTTCATCCTACTCTCTGAACAGGAGCCCCGACCGACCAGGGGAGACGCTAGTACAGCGACCAGGACACACACCCACATCCGGCATCCCACCCGCAGACACAGCCAATTGTGTCTGTAGGGGCGCCCAACCAAGCTGGACGTAACACGGGCATTCAAACTGGCGATCCCCGTGTTGGTAGGCAATGGAATAGACCGCCACGCTACCCGGACGCCCCGTGCCCCACTAAATTCTGAATGAAAGCATTATCAGTCAAATACACACATCATCACAAGCTGATGTAGGCTACATATTATTTATAACTTACTGACCCTTCTTTACATTGTTCTTTACGCTATGGGGGTATTTTTTTTTTTTTTTACTTTTTTTTTTAAACCTATTAATATGTCAAACACACATGTAATTGGGAAATTGTCCAAAATTTGCCCGATGGTGACGAGACTGAATATAGTGTAACAGAAGGCTGTGAAAAGTTTACAGCAGTCTTGGTATAATTACAAAATGGATTAAAAGAGGCAAGACGAACAAAATGTTCAAAAACTTGTAAAACTTCAACATGTGATTTCTGTACTGTCCCTATTACAAGGAATACATTTTTCTTTGTGATACAATGCTTAATAATTTCAATTTTCTGGTTGGAACAGAGGGAAAGTTAATTGAGTAACAATTGACATGCTGCTCTCCTCTGCTTTCATCCTCTAATTTCTCCAGGTGGGTTTAAACCAATACCTGACCAGACCCCGTCTGTCAAGGGGACACAAGCCTGCCCCCTGATTTGAACTGCACAGTGGAGGAGGGTTGGCTGAGGCTGATTTGCTCCCCTCCTTTTTCTTTGAATTGAGGAGGTGGAGGAGGAGGTAGGTACTCTTACAAACACGGAGCATGGGGCAAAAGGTCCCAGGTGGCATTAAAACCATTGACATGCGGGACCCGGCATTCAGTCCCCTCAAGCTGGAGCTGCAGGCCCTGAACCACACCAAGCCGTCTCGGCTGGATCTGCTGCTAGACATGCCGCCTGCCAACCTGGACATCCAGGTGCAGCACTCATGGAACAATGATGACCGCTCCATCAACATCTTTGTCAAGGATGACAACAAGCTAGTGTTTCACAGGCACCCTGTGGCCCAGAGCACTGATGCCATCCGCGGCCGTGTTGGCTACACCCGCGGACTGCACGTCTGGGAGATCAGCTGGGCCATGCGCCAGAGGGGCACACATGCTGTGGTAGGGGTAGCCACAGGTGATGCCCCGCTACACTCGGTGGGCTACACAGCCCTGGTAGGAAACAATACTGAGTCATGGGGCTGGGACCTGTGCCGGAGTAAACTCTACCACGATGGCAAGAACCACCCTGGGAAAACCTACCCAAATTTCCTGGAGCCTGACGACTCCTTCATAATACCTGACTCTTTCCTCGTAGTCTTGGACATGGATGAGGGGACTCTTGGTTACATAGTGGACGGACAGTATCTAGGGGTGGCATTCCGAGGACTTAAGGGCAGGAAGCTTTATCCAGTGGTGAGCGCCGTGTGGGGACACTGTGAAATACGCATTCGGTACATAAATGGTCTTGATCGTAAGTACAGGCTTTTCAGAACCTGCATCCCTAATCCTCTTCTATTCCACCTATCAGCTAAAACTTGATAGAGCACAGTAGTGGTTTAGTCATCTTGGTTACATGTCCTTTTTATTGATGCAGTAAAAAAAAGGTGTAATGGTCAAAGGTTGGGTCCTCGCAAAGCAAATGTATTACTGCACAGGAAAACGGGGTAACTGCAGTTCAGCGTGCTGGCTTTCGAGCCATACTTGAGTCAGTCCAGCCGCATACACGGCTATTATGTAAAGCAGTCTGACATGCCTGATAATGGGCTGTGACATCGTTTACCTCTTTGTCCCATAGCTCAGACCAGTGGTTTTCTAAGGGAGGGCCGCTGGGGGGTATCGGCAAATTGGAGATATATATATATATATATATATATATATATTGCCATAGTCTTGTCAATGGGTTATTAAAGGGGGCCCCCCAGCTAGAAGCTAATGCTATTTGGGGGGCCTTGGCGTAGAGAATTTTAGGAACCCCCTTGGCTCAGACTACTGGAAATTAATAATTAGACAGCCTCCCTTAATCAAAAATTTCCTGTTTTGGAACGAAGTCACTGTTGTTACAGCACTGTTCTCAGCAAGAAGTGGACAAAGAAAATGTTCTATTTAAAAATGTAAAAAGCTGTGGTGGTGGTTGCAAGTAACAATGTGGCTTTTGGCCATGCAGCCCATATGTCAGTCTTTATGGCCATATGGGATGAAGAAGTTCTCCGGCATGCACAAAAACAAACTGCTTATGACCTTCTCCCAGGGACTGACCCCTATCACTCCTTGACTAAACAGGATGGCTGTGTCCTTTCAGTGATAAGTGTTTTACAAAACATGTTGTTGAACAGCACTGAATGACCCAAGTACTCATTAGATGGTACTGTCTTTGTTTTTTTGTTTTAGGTTTGGTACAAATTCAGTTAGTTGTAATTCGGTTTCCTGTAAATGAACATGGCACTTTACAATTAATGTCTCCGCACACACACGTACACAGATGGTGGTTGCAAACAATTTATCAGGAGGATTTCACCAGCAACCCTGAAGTTACTGGATGACCTGCTGAGCCACTGCTGCTGTTATTCTCTTATGAGAACTGTTATTCTCACAGTTGCTAATTTAATAAGATATTATTGAATATGATTTTCTTGTACTTGTGTAGTTTTAGTTTGTAATACTTATATGAAATTTTAATGCACTATAGCCAAATGGCACAAACAAATGTAGTGGCTGCTCAGCTCCTCAGTATACCAGGGGTGTGCGTCTCACCCGCTGAGTTTGATTTGTATCTTGGGACACGATAAGCTTTACAAGGCATCTAGATACATTTTAAGCAATGGGAAAAAAAGTGATTTGATTCAGGAGATAGAGCAGGTTGTCTGGTAACTGGAGGGTTGCTGGTTCGATCCTCGGCTCCGCCTGGCAAAAAATGTCGGTGTCCCTTAGCAAGACACCTAACCCCTAACTGCTCCCAATGACCTGGTTGTTACCTTGCATGGTTGACACTGCCATCGGTGTGTGTGTGTGTGTGTGTGTGTGTGTGTGTGTGTGTGTGTGTGTGTGTGTGGGTAAAAATGTGAGACGTTAAATGTAAAGCGCTTTGAGAAAAGTGCTATATAAATGCAGTCTGCTTACCATTTTAATTCAATACTATGCAATGAAATAGTGCAAAAGGTTCCACTTTAGTTCTGCTGATGCTATAGTTTTGTGGCTGTTAGCAAGGGGAAATCCTTATAGGTATACATTTACTCAATCCAGTAATGGAAGAGGCAGAGAAGGATGGTTCTATCATATTCATCAACTCATTTGCTGGTAGTTAAAAAAAAAAAATCGGTACAACTCTTACAAAACCCAAAGTTAGCCCACACTTGTTATCTGTGTTGTTTCTTTACTGTCAGTCGACGTGTTTAAAACAAGGAGGGGAATACATTGAAGGGAGAAGTCAGAAAGTTAATTTTGTGTGTGTGCCAAAGAAGCAGCAATGGCAATTATTAGTTGCTAAAAAATAAGATAACACTTGTCAAATTGGGCATTACCGATCTGACGCTCGCATTGATTTTTCTGCAATTCCCTCCCAGTTTTTGCCTGATAAAAGCTGTCTAAATCAATAGTAGTCGTAGCTTGAACATTAGCCAATGCATCAGTTTAAATCTGTATTGAATAATGTGCCCCCCCCCCAGAAAAGCCATTCTTCTACTTGTGTAGTGTTAATTACAGTTTTGAGATTTATATTGTTGAATCCAGGATGTGCGTAGTTAAGTCAAATGGCTGAAACAAATGCTGCCGTTGTGGCTGCTCAGCTCCACTATATACTGAGCCACAGACTGCAATTGTACAACAGCCTGAATTATCCAAGCGAGAGAGAGAGGGAGTGACCATGCTGATTGATGTTTAATTGATATGGAGGGGGGTGGTCATTATGAAAGCATGAGATGTGCTCCTACTCACCGCTCTTCCTGTCTTGTCTCCCTCCCAGCTGAGCCTCTCCCCCTGATGGACCTGTGCAGGCGAGCCGTCCGGGTGGCTCTGGGGCGAGAACGTCTGAGTGAAATCCACGGTCTTCCCCTACCAGCCTCTCTCAAGAACTACCTGCTCTACCAATGACTGAGTTGATAATCGCAACACAGAGCACACTCTCGCCTCTTCCTTATATTCCTCTGGGATCCTAATGGGGTTGAACCTGTTTTTTGATAGCATTACACTCCAGCCTCTACGACTGACGCGACAAAACTGCAGTCAATAGCAAATGTCTTTCATGTTTTGCACTGTGCTTCAGCGACGGTGGCTGGACTCCCTCTTCTTGGTTCTCTTATCTTATTTTAAATCTTTCATCTCGGTTATATTTTGGGACGTTTTTTAAAAAAAAAATTCAGGACTCAACTGAACTCTATGCACATGCTGGTCCCAACGATCTCCCAACAGTCACCACTTTGGTGTGCTTCCTCTTGTTGGCTTGGTGAAATGGGATATTTTGTCAATACCTCTGCTGTGACCTCCAGACCTCTTAAATGATTATGAAATTGTCTCCAATAGCCTTTTTAAATTGAAATGTAATGATTTGTTGTGCTAATAAAACTGATGTCTGTAAAAATTGGACTCAAGCTTTGAGGTTGTGCACTTGTCATGTCTGACCACAAGAGAGCAGCGTACACACACCTCGACATATACATTTCCCCCAATTGATTATCACAAGATTAAGTCCTTGTTACTTTAAGAAAGAAACAGAATCTTGTTTATTTCAAATGTACTATAATGCTGCTGCTCAGACAAAACTCAAAAGTGATGCTGACCACTCCACTGTGAGTGATGGGGAATGCAGTGTTTGGTAGCTCGAGAGAGAATTCGAAGTTGCAGATGTAGTATGACTCTTTCGGACTCACCAGCTGTGACCCCATCCCTCTCGCCGTTGTGTTTTAACTCTCTCCCCTTTGCACTCTGCACTATCAGGTCTCTAATATGGAAGTGCCTGTTTGTTCACTGTGGGAGCATCAGGTTGGACCATCATTAGAAGATATTTTTACAGAAGGATATTGTCACTGTGATCATTTGTAGCATACATCTGCGGGAAATTTCTCTCAAAATCACAGCAGGCCTAATTCATCAATCGCTTGTACATACAAATTTGTTCTTACCTATGGAATTTTTTTTAGCTCTCAAGATTATATGACAGTACGAAGCAAAGCCTGATGGTTATTTACATTTCCTTCCCCCTAACATCTATTGTCTTGCAACTTGCAATTACCCAGGCTTGCAAAGACATCAGTGTTAGACAATTGGTGTCTAAATTCAGGGGTTACCCAGGTTCTACACTAGTGTCTGAGACAAACTTCAGAAATCCCATGGTTGTGTAAGAACACATTTGTATGTAAGAACCATTGATGAACAAGGTCCTACGTCTTCAACTTATTTGTCACTCCATGCTTCTTGCCCTATATTTGTAGTGTTTGCGTTAGCACTCGTAAAGGGAATGGCTTTGGGAGCATAATGAAAATGAATGGTATGGTGCCTTTATAAAAATCAGTAACCATTTAGTTTTAAGGCATTGGAATGGCAGGACATGACAATCCAGCAAGTGCTGCATCCGTCTGATACAGAGAGGGTCAAATTGCCAACACACAGTCCAATGCCATATCACAAATATGTTCACTCTACTTTTTAAACATGCAGATGTAGTCCTTGTTTCGCACTGGACTGGATATGGACGCATTGTGCCACATTTTGTTTTTCTGTCTTGCTTGCGAAAGGCTGTTTGTATTCCTCTGTGTAGATTTGTTTTTAAGTACCTAGTAAAAATGATTTCAAATAAAACGTTTGTGTCTTGTTCCTTGTGGGAGAAATGATTGGGATAAAATGTTTTTTTTCTTTTCACATTTATCTTGGTTTCATCAAAAGAAAGAAGTGGGTGATCCACTTACCTTAGTATCTCATCAGACTGTCGGAAGACTGAGAAGGATCTTAAGTAAAGGAGACAGGAGAGAAGCTTCCTGAGGTGTTCCTTCCTGAGGCAGCAGGGATGCATGCTATTTCACCCAGTTATAGACTCATTAACATCCAACAGTAAATAACATTTTGAACATCTAAGGGCAGAAGTGGGCAGTTTTAACCAGAAAGGGTCGGCATCACACATTGTTCTACTAATCCACCAGTACGGTCTCCTGCTAAGGACTTGGATTATTGCCCACCTCTGCCAACTAACACCATGCTAAAAGTCAAGCTCTAATCAAGTCAATTGTATCTGTATATATCCTTAAATCACTTTTACAATCATCATAGATTTTCCAACAAACGAAACTAGAATATATGGTCATGTGCCACCCCTCCCTAGTTAAGAAATATGATAATCTAAGATGTCCCATTGTTAGTAGTTGTATTTCAAAAACAGAACTTCTCTGTTTACATTCCGGCTCACACAGCTCCACCTCCCATTGGCTGGCAGCGCATCACATCATGTGCTCATTCACAGCGTTCACATGCTACAGGGAATATATATGGTGTCACTTTCTATGCACTCTGAGTAGCGCTCCAATCTATGTATTTAAGACGTCCAGTGCAAGACAATGATTGTGCCTGGTGACGAAATCTGCAGGCCTAACTACCATCTGGACCAACAGCAGGGTAGGCACTGCCCAACAGAGGAGGGGTCATGTCAAACATGTTTACGTTAATTCTCACGTACTTTTAAGTAATAATACTTTAAAATGTAATCAGTAAAGATGGAAAGTCACAAAAGAAACTTTTACAGCCCTGCAAAGAAATATTTCCTCCGGTTAAAAAGCAGATGATAACGTCAATTAGAGTGGATAAAGGCGATAATAATAATAATAAAAAAGGTATCTGACGCAGCAGTGTAGTGGAGGAGATGCTTGTGACTTGCTGCACAATATGTTGCAAGCTTACTGGTGCTCCCAAAGTCCTGCTGTAGCTCCATCTGGCCCTTAGATGGAGATAGAGAGCCTCAGTGTTGTGCTCTCAAGTTGCATGGCGCGTTTATGTTCAGCTGGTGGCAGCATTCCCACCCTCCCCTGTAGGCTTTTGAGTATGTGTGAGGGTAAGAATATGAACTAAAATTCCAGTCATGACACACCACCAATTTGCACAATACAGATCCTCATTTCAATCATGTAGACTTAAATATGTCACTGGATTTGAGAGTAATATCGGAAGAACTTGGGGGGTGAAAAGGACAATAGAGCGTATGGCAGAAAGTAGCCCATTCTTTGATTTGATGTGATATATACAGGTCAGTAAGTATATAATGGTATTTAAGAATATATCAGCTACTGCTCTAAGAAGTAGTCATGTGTTAACCCCTCTAAATTGTTAATATACCTATAAATATGTTGTAATTGTAGATTAATTTACATTTTTGGCTTAAAATAGTTCAAAATAAGTGTAGCTACAATGCATTTTTTTTTGCATATCATCCACTGAATTTATGGACATTTTTCGTATGGAATACTAACTTTTAAAAAAAGAGAAACAAGAGGAAAACATAAAGCATGGGTTGCTATTGATTCAACTGATTCAACTTTCTGTGTTTTCCTTATCTGGATTATTGAGCATAACTGACAAACAGGCAATACTACCCAAACAACCGTGTAAAGGCCCTCAGGGTGAGAATGAGGGTTACATTCCAGCTCACACACCTCCACCTCCCATTGGCTGTCAGCACATAACATCACATCATGTGCTCATTCACAACGTTCACATGCTACAGGAAATAGATATGGTGTCACTTTCAACCCATAATTAAACCCAAGGACTTGGCTGTTGTCTCGTGGTCTGCTCTCTGGCGATGGGTTTTTTTTTTCACTCACCAACTCTGTCTCTGTGCTTCTCTATCACCACCTAATCAGAGTTGCAGGAGCAGGTTGATTAGTTGTCAAAGAATTTGTTTAGAGGCCAATCTGGAGTAACGGCGCGGTGGCCATGGTTAGCACTGTTGCCTCACAGCAAGAAGGTCCTGGGTTTGAACCCTAGGTCCTTTCTGTGTGGAGTTTGCATGTTCTCCACGTGTCTAAGTGGGTTTCCTCCGGGTGTTCCGGTTTCCTCCCACCATCAAAAAGACATGCACGTTAGGGTTAATACTCCTGCCTGTGCCCCTGAGCAAGCCAATGGAAAGAAGAACTGGATTTGGTCACTGGGCGCTGCAGCTGCCCACTGCTCCTATACAATAGGCTAGGTTAAATTCAGAAGACAAATGCATTGTAAGAAAACAATTCGTTGTAAGAATACAATGGCAAAATAAAATGTTTTTCTTTCTTTCTCTTTCTATAGATAGGCAAATGTAATAGAAAAGCAAGATAAGGCTTTGATAAGATGAACTCCAAGATAATGGCTTAGCATTAAGTGTATTTATCAATATCGGCATGTGAAGGCCTTTGCTGTACATCTTATGTCATATTGCATTTGGGAATTCTCAGAAAAAGGAGGAGGGGGAAATTACATTTGTGAGACCAGTTTATGCTCAATGCATAACAGCAAACTTCCATTAGCTCTTGCACACGAATCATATGAAAATAAAAGTGTTAACAATGATATTGTTTTTTTTAATTATTTGAAACATAAGCTATATAATTACAATAAGTTGTCACTTAGACAAAACAAGAGCTAGTTTAACTACGTGTGCAGTCCTTTCGCAGCTTGGTATTTCGCTGTCGTACAAGAGGTCCGAGGCACTTTGAACGCGGTGGCAACGTCATGGACAACACCCCCTACCGGCCTGTGACGTCAACGCCAGCCTCTTCAGGTTGCACACCACGCACGCACACCCCGTAATGACAGAATCAGAAAGCCGGCTGGATGAGCTAGGAAGTAGTTAGCCAGCAAGCTAACCGGACCAGACGGCTGCCTTTCTCTTCTTAACAACGAAATAATTAATTCATCTGACACATAAGGAAGAGTATGGTGAAGGTCTGACGATGGCACAGAAAGACACGCTGTTACATCTCTTCGCCGGGGGGTAAGTGACACCAATTTTGCCTCTTATTTCTCCGACAGTAGTAGCTTGTGTTGTCATTGCCTCGCCGATAACGTGTAACACTACACTGGTGGCAGTCTTAAGCTATGTAGATATGTCAGCGTCGTAGAATATGTGAAATTACACATTGCAAACACTGAAATCCGTCAGATGTATCGAAAACATTAGCTCGTGGTCCGTACCTATCTATTCTAGATGCTACGTTGCTCTGCGAGCTCTCGCTAGTGTATTAGCATTGCGTGACGTTAGCCGAGATAGCGACCCGTATACGTAAAAGAAAAATAGTTTGTTGATTATAATTTGACGATAAGGAACCATTTTGTTGTTCAAAGACAGATGCCGCGTTGTTGGTCGCACACGTTTGTCGAATGACTCGTCGAAAAACGTGACTGTTGTTTCACCAGAAGCTGCGATACTCGTGACAATAAACGGACATCTTATATTCGCATCCGCGCTGGAAAGTTAGCTGTTAGCTAACTAGGGACACGTCGTTATTTTGTCCACAGCGCGTTTTTCCCTTGATTTTTTTTTCCGCGTCAGGTTGAATTCGCTCTCTTTCTTCTTTTTTTTGTGGTCCTGCATCATTTTCGATCGCACACTGCAGCTTTAAGGGGGATCCTTAGTGGGACCGTGGGTAATTGCATTGGCGGCGGCGTCGCTGTCATGAGGCTGACCTTAGCGCAATGTCCTCTGGTATTGCATAACACTGTTGTTCCTTTGCTACCAGACTTTCTCTATGCCATTAAAGGACAGCAGTTGGTTGGCCTCACAGTGCAAGTTGTATGCAACCTTACGGGGGTCTTTATGTATCATGTTAATAACAGCGATTTACAACAACGGAAAATGATCATCAGTTCCTGAAAATCTGTATATAGTTGGATAAGATTCACTCCACGTTTAGATTAAAATTGAGCGTCGTTTGTTAACTGTAGCAGCACATTTTATCTTTCGATATTTTCACTGTTCAATTTTATGATAACTTCAGTCGTCTGATTTTGATTCCGATTATCAGCAGCTACATTGAGGTATTAGTCTGTCAGGTATTATTAGAGAATTAACGGTCTGCCCTTGACTTCTTTATGTTTAGATCAACAGCATATTATAGCCACTTTGTTTTAGCTATAGACTTTTCTAAATGTGTCATGGGTAGCTATTGAACAGCATTAGTCAAACCTGTTAAGGTAAAGAAAAAAAAGGTGTAATACAGAATCCATCTGAATTTGTGCAACAGCCTTTTACCAGTATCTATTGCATGAGTGAAATATTTACTTAAAGCACATAACACAATTTCTAGGGCAGGGAATTGGCAGGCACCTGTCGATTCAATATTACATTGATATTCTAGTGCTGACTTAATACATACTGTGAGTTTTCAAATATCACCATATAAATATTGTGGTCTGATATATTTTTAAGAATCCCCTCTTATCACAGTAAAATATGAAAACTGCAATAATTCAAGGAAAATGTACAATAAATTGCATTCACGAGTCTGCTTCCCTGAGTAAACATTTAACACTTTAAATTCAAATATCCAGAGATGTGGAAACCATTACATAAAACCTCTTCACGGCATCTGTTAAGTTTGCCTCAACACTGTGACTCGGGGAAATGCTGTGATACTAAAATCAGCACAACTTGGTTTTGCACTGCATTGCCCCCCCCCCCCCCCCCCCAACAAGGTTCAGGATAATTTCACCATAAAAGTAGGCCTGTTGTTTGCACAGAGCATAGGCCATTCAGAAAGGTATAAAAGAAGTTCTCTTAAGTGAATCCATTCCTCTAGTATTTCTCATCTGGGTGTTCGTGTCATCGCCACATTAGGTCCTCCATACCACATAATTTCTCAAACATATGATTTGTTTGTCAAATTAGATTATGTAATGCCATTGGCTGTCTTCCAAGGTATGTTTTGCTTAAACCCGCACCAGAAAGTAGATCAACAAGAAAAGGTAGACAGTGTGTACCAATCTAATTCATGTGCAACTATGTTGTTGATCCTTCAGATGTAAGACTCTGTCCTTCAGACACGGTACAGAAGTATGGCTTAGGCTAATCCATCTATCACTTTTAACTGGTCACTGACAAGGTTGTAGACAGAGCTCATTAAGGTAATACTAATTAGGACCAGTAGTGTAAAGAACAATATGAATAAAAACTTTGGGCTGTTTTTTTTTCCCAGCAGAGGATCAGAGTTTACTATTTTTTGTGCAATATGTATTGAGTTAAATTAAAACATTTCCATTGCAGAGCACATAATTGTTCATAACCCTTTCACAGCTCTGTTTTGATTGCAAAAGAGCTTGTTCCGTGCGAAGTTGGTATTAGTGCGTACTCACACGTAAGGCACACGCTGTTCTAAGCAGGTTAATCATTGTTATTATGACAGTAAACAGCACATGCTGTTTGACCAATGGGACTGGCAACACTACTGTATAGGCACGAGACCACACAGCAGACATATTTTTCAAAATAACAAGGCCTCTAATCCTAGTGTTTATGTCCTTGTGTGGTTAGATGTAGTGGGACGGTGGGAGCAATCATGACCTGCCCACTGGAGGTGCTGAAGACCCGACTGCAGTCCTCAGGCCTCACTCTCCGGCCAGTTTTCCAGGTGCAATTGGGCACCCTGAGTGGGACCGGAGTCATCCGACCAGGGACTGTTACTCCAGGCCTGTTGCAGGTCCTAAGGTAAGACTCGCTGTTATGCAAGGAACACAACCGCATGCTATGAGTGATTTCCCCCTAAGGTGCATATTGGTAATTTTCCACTCGTTGACATGAATTGCTCTCAGCTGGCTCTATTTTCAAATCTGTTGTGATTGGATTGGCATTATTGCAAGCTGTTTGCACTTGGTGGCAAAGTAGCATCCTGTTGAGAATTAACTTCTGGCAATGTGCTAGTGTTTGGGCATGCCAGATGCGATGGCATAACGAGACATCTTTGCAGTTTTGTGATTCGGCCCATGGAGGTACTTTCAAGAGCCTTTCATCTACTATCTGCCACATAGTTAATTTGAGAAACAGCAATCCTCTGTTACGTAAACTGAGATTAAGTTCAAAGTATCCTTTTTTTGATCTAGTACTCTTTACCAGCCCTTTGAGAATATAAAATGTTTCACTACTAGGGCCAAAGACAGAAATATCAGACTTGAGACACCATTGGTGTTGTCTGTTGCGTCAGACCGTTTTGGGTGGTGTGGTTTTGACACCAGTCATGAGGGACCAGGGAAGGAAATCATGCTGCTAAAGGCGGGGGGGGGTGCCATAGTATTGTATTACAGTGTAAAGACTGTCTCATGCTGAACTGGTCGACCAGAGTCAGCTGATTATAGGTTAAAGGTGTAGGAAAATTCACTTTTTTAGTGCCCTTACATTTTCCTAAATAGTGATGTGAATTTTTTTTGTTTTTACATTTTTTTAAGATACTCCAAATTAAGAGGATTCAATTCTAAAATGTGCTGTAATTTTCCACATAAATGAAATTAACAAGGCATCAACTAAACAGACCTCAAATAAACAAGGAGAACGTTAAGTTTGTGAAGGTGCAATTTTTTGGTACAGCAGTGGTATAAAGTGATCTGTCATTTTTATTTTTAACAAAGATTGTGATTCTTTGCATCACTCCATCATTTTTATTTTTAATTCTTGGTTGAGCCGAGTTGTTCAGTTCGGCTGAATCCATTCATTTTTAATTTATCAAGATGCAAGCAGAATTCGGGTGTTGGTATCAGTTATATTCCTAAACACAGAGTCAAACTCGGAGAGCTACACCAGTTAGACAATTTGACCCAAACTTTAAATCTCAGTTTACTTTTACTCATCATGTTTTGAAAAGAGGTGTTAAGTATTGCAGAGAAAGAATAAGGAGGCATAAACCATTTTCAAGAGACTAGGTATGCCCCACAGAGCCAAACGTATGTCTTAGTCCTACACTCCCACTTTGCCTTGCCCCATTCAAGACAGAGAGACTTGAAGAATGACTGTCACTCAGGCTGTGATTTCCAAAGAGTATGCTGAGTGTCACAGTTCTTACACAAGTCGATCACGTAGAGGAGACTAGGTTCATAATGCATCACATAGGACAAAGGGAACACTATAGAAGCCTGTGCACAACCAGCCTTCGGACAAACAGGATCAGACAGTTGGGTGGGACAAAAGGGAGGATTTCATAAGTGGGGGGACCAATATTTAAATCCCCAATTGAGCCTCAGGTAACATCACACAGACCATGTCAACAGTGTGAAATAGCATGTATGAGGTTTAACATGAGCACCCTTAGATAACTCTTCTCAGATGGCTGAAGTTGTGTGCTCTAAGCTAATCTTTGTTTTCTATTTCAGGTCAATTCTAGAAAAAGAGGGACCAAGATCACTTTTCCGGGGCCTAGGTCCAAACCTTGTTGGGGTGGCTCCCTCTAGGTAAGGTAACATCACCACATGCACTAAGTATTTAAGGAGGACATAGTGCTATCAAGAAAAGTAATCCATCTACAAACACAACACCACTCATTTCAGTTAACTGTGCTCCTGCAACAAAAGCCAGTAACAATGTAGCTACCACCTGTGACGTTAATGTGACATCAATTTTTTAATTTCCCACTGTCATTTAATTAGTATAAGATATGGACCTGAAACAGGGCATCTAGTTTAAACTCGGTACACCCTGTGAAACTTGTGACTTATGCCAAATAAAAAGTTCAGTGTTCTCTAAATCTGGTAACGTTTTTACCTTTTGTAAAGCATTAACAAATGGTCAATATTTTCCTTCATTTCCTCATCGATGGGGTCTTGTCAGTTGAACTTGGTTGTAAGATGGAACATCAGTGTAGCCTATGCAGTGAACACGAATTAGCAATTTACCACAAACAGTTTGAGCTCCTTAACTTTAAAAGATGATTTATTTTTCATGCCCCATTGTTAATAAATGACTACAGTACACACCTTTAGTGATCCTCTACTCTAGCGTACAGCTTGGACAAGCCCGTATTCGGAACGGCTCCAGGGACATCTCAGCCGCCCAGTGCTTATTCAGCCCATTCTGGTGCTGTGACAGGCTGTTCCAGAAGCATAGCACAGAGAGCAGGGGTATGGAAACAGACTGCTCTGGATGTGCTCTGTCAAAGGCTCGCAGCAGCCCACATGTAATGATTACATAAGTGCTCTGCAGTTATAAAACCAGACACACTCATTATGGTTGCAGTGATAGTGTTGGGTTTTTAGCTTCAGTCGTTTTTTTTTGTTTTTTTTTTTTTTTGCAACTGCCAGTTTTGTTTTGTTTTTCCACTCTGTACAGAAGATCCTCTGCTTCCTTTACTTACTTGCCAATTTAGGAATCCTTAGATAAGTAGTCTTCGATTTTTTTATTTTTTTATTTTTTTTACAATCCCTCCCAAATATTTTTAGTCAACCTTGAAAGTTTTTCTACTTTGGAATATTGTGTTATTGTTTGGGTTTTTATGTAGCGTATCCTACTAAGACCAATATGTCGCACTTGCAGATGTACTTGGCTAATGATAAAGTAAACTTAAACTCTTTGTTTCTGTATCCAACCCCTCTCTCCATTTTTATATTTCAGAGCTATATACTTTGCTGCATACTCCAAGTCTAAAGAGGTGTTCAATGGGGTGTTAGTTCCCAACAGCGGTGCCGTGCACATGTCCTCAGCTGGTGTTGCAGGTGAGCATGTAACCTCTTGTTGAAGCATAAAACCCATATATGGTTGAGAGTTCAGTTGCACAAACATGCACAAAATCACCTTTTCCGTGTCAGTACTGGAATTATTTGGTTCCTATCGATCAATCTGTTATGAAACTCTTACTTTACATTGCGCTGTCAAACAATAACAACCCCTTGTTTTTTTTTTTCATTCCCCTGTTGCTCAGCCTTTATTACTAACTCCCTAATGAACCCCATCTGGATGGTCAAGACGAGGATGCAGCTGGAGAAAAAGTATGTATTGACTTCATGTTACAAATCTAGACCGATTTCTAGAATTGTATTTTTAGATTTTATGTCAATTAATAATAGGCTATGTGAAGGTCCTTTTTAAATTTGTAGCCATCACATGCAAGATAACCTTTTAACAGAGACTGTATTCATGACACTGTCCTTGGGTTCAGCAGTGCGTGAGATGGACCATGTGACCCGGGTCCATAAATACGCATGCTGACGCACTATGGTGTGTTCAGAAGAAGAGTCTATATTTACTTTGCCAAGTACAGGGCAGTAGTATCATGTGAGGTCACTAGAGTGAGCCCTAGTTTTGTTTAAATGCCAGCAAGTGGGATTGTAACCCATCCCACCATATAAAATGGTCACTTCTATGAATTTTTCTTTTTTTTTTTTTAAATAAAATTGGTAATAGTAATATAGCCACTGTTCTATCTATTGACACATCTGACTAATTTTGTCTTTTAGAGCCAGAGGAGAGAAGAAGATGAATGCACTGCAGTGCGCCCGTTACGTTTACAGAACAGAGGGGATCCGGGGCTTCTACCGAGGCCTGACTGCATCCTACGCCGGCATCTCAGAGACCATGATCTGCTTCCTCATCTATGAGACGCTGAAGAAACACCTCGCTGAGAGACACTTCTCATCCCCAAACAGTAACACGGACAAAGGCGCATCCGATTTCCTGAGCCTGATGCTAGCAGCTGCGTTTTCAAAAGGCTGTGCGTCTTGCATCGCCTACCCACATGGTAAAGACTCGATTAACATTTTATAATTGTTCATCTGTTAAAACAGATGTTAAGCTAGAACATTTTAATGCACCTAGATATTGCTAAATGATATTTTTTATTTCCAAAAACATTTCTTTACTGACAATCTTTGCTACCCTTTTCACTGACACTTATTTTTTTGTGTATTCCTGCAGAGGTCATTCGGACAAGACTGCGTGAGGAAGGCAGCAAGTACAAGTATTTCTTCCAGACAGGGAGGTTGATAGCAGTGGAAGAAGGCTATGCAGCTTTTTATAGAGGACTTGTTCCTCAGCTAATTAGACAAATACCCAACACAGCCATTGTTCTCTCCACCTATGAACTCATTGTCCACCTGCTGGGCGAGTCAAAGTAAGGACTTGTTTGAAAGTCATGTTGGCCGAGAGACTAAAAAGTGCAGCACATTGACGGTTATCAAGGTGCTGCTAGAAGACTTTTTTTTTTTTGGTGCAATTTGAAGCGGGTTGTACTGTTATCCAAAGACCTTGATATGTTCTATTTTATTGAAAGCATGTCTTTAGAGGGTACGTAAGAATTCTTCATTTACTGTACCCATGAATACGGCATATCTGAGAACTTTTTTTTTTTTTTTGTTTTCACATATGAAAAAGGTCAACTGCCTCAAGGAGTTAAGTTAACTAAATTATTGTCATTTTTATTGTTATCTTAGTCTTTGTCCGTTCTCCTTCTATGTTTATCTGTGGCTAATGTACCAAGACTCATCAGTGAAAGGTTGATTCATTCTATTAATGAAGGGAAGGGGTTCAGAAAAGGTATAGATAGCACTGTTCCTCACAAACCAACAACCATATTGACCATTATGTCATTTCTGTTTATTCTTTCACAAACGCGAAGTGTTGATTTTGAAATTTGAATTATTTTAGAGTAATTTTTTTTCATTACTATATACAGGTTTTTCTGTATACAAATAATGGTTACCTTTTACAATATAACGAGAACTTGAATGCTTATTTGACCAGTGGTTCAATAAATCGCATCAAGTCTTCCTCTGTTTATAATTTCTAACATGATTCCACCTTTACTGTAAACTCCAGCTCAGAGCTTAATGCAGTTTAAACTTTAATCTTTGCAAAGATAACAAAACAAGGATGATCATAGTAAATGATAACCGGAAGTCTGGAAATTACATTTTTATCGAAGCTTTTATATTATCTCATTTCCTTTTAATCTTTATCCAGGGAGGAATGCCGAACGTCTTGCTTCACATGAAAATATTCATATACACACTCACATCTAACCCCGTTGTCCTGTCTGGTCTTGGGAGTCAAACCACTGACCTTTCTGGTTACCCTTGCCTCAAGGCCAGCCCAAACCCAACCCCACCCAGTAAATGTCCCAAGATTTAAGATTTTAGAAAAGGAAGATCCTCCAGAGCCCTTGAAGCCGACATCGTCAATGGTTCATGACTATGGTGATTTTACATTGACGTTACTCACCTCGGGCACATGGGAGACACTCTTGTATATGAGCAAGTGATATTGACTGCAAAGGTCAAAGGAGTAAGCTAAAGAGGATACCATTCAGTGGCAAGACAGTGGACAGTGATATAATGTACTTAACCGAGCTTAACTATATTTACCCATCCACTACTACTTTCGGCTGCTCCCGTTAGGGGTCGCCACAGCGGATCATCCGTTGCCATTTCTTCCTGTCTTCTGCGTCTTCCTCTGTCACACCAGCCACCTGCATGTCTTCCCTCACCACATCCATAAACCTCCTCTTTGGCCTTCCTCTTCTCCTCTTCCCTGGCAGCTCCATATTCAGCATCCTTCTCCCAATATACTCAGCATCTCTCCTCCACACATGTCCAAGCCATCTCAATCTTGCCTCTCTTGCTTTGTCTCCAAACCGTCCAACCTGAGCGGTCCCTCTAATATAATCGTTCCTAATCCTGTCCTTCTTCGTTACTCCCAGTGAAAATCTTAGCATCTTCAACTCTGCCACCTTCAGCTCCACCTCCTGTCTTTTCGTCAGTGCCACTGTCTCCAAACCATATAACATAGCTGGTCTCACAACCATCTTGTAAACTTTCCCTTTAACTCTTGCTGGTACCCTTCTGTCGCAAATCACTCCTGACACACTTCTCCACCCACTCCAACCTGCCTGCACTCTCTTTTTCACCTCTCTACTGCACTCCCCGTTACTTTGGACAGTTGACCCCAAGTATTTAAACTCAAATGCCTTTGTCACCTCCACTCCTTGCATCCTGACCATTCCACTGTCCTCTCTCTCATTCACGCATAGGTATTCCGTCTTGCTCCTACTGACTTTCATTCCTCTTCTCTCCAGTGCATACCTCCACCTCTCCAGGCTCTCCTCAACCTGCACCCTACTCTCACTACAGATCACAATGTCATCCGCGAACATCATCGTCCATGGAGACTCCTGCCTGATCTTGTCCGTCAACCTGTCCATCACCATTGCAAACAAGAAAGGGCTCAGAGCCGATCCTTGATGTAATCCCACCTCCACCTTGAACCCATCTGTCATTCCAACCGCACACCTCACCATTGTCACATTTCCCTCATACGTATCCTGCACCACTCCTACATACTTCTCTGCAACTCCTGACTTCCTCATACAATGCCACACCTCCTCTCTCGGCACCCTGTCATAAGCTTTCTCTAAATCTACAAAGACACAATGCAACTCTTTCTGGCCTTCTCTATACTTCTCAATCAACATTCTCAAAGCAAACATTGCATCTGTGGTGCTCTTTCGTGGCATGAACCCATACTGCTGCTCGCTGATCATAACCTCTCCTCTTAACCTAGCTTCTATTACTCTTTCCCAAATCTTCATGCTGTGGCTGATCAACTTTATACCTCTGTAGTTGTTACAGTTCTGCACATCGCCCCTGTTCTTGAAAATCGGTACCAGTATGCTTCTTCTCCACTCCTCAGGCATCCTCTCACTTTCCAGGATTGTGTTAAACAATCTAGTTAAAAACTCCACTGCCATCTCTCCTAAACATCTCCATGCCTCCACAGGTATGTCATCAGGACCAACTGCCTTTCCACTCTTCATCCTCTTCATAGCTGCCCTCACTTCCTCCTTGCTAATCTGCTGAACTTCCTGATTCACTATTCCTACATCATCCAACCTTCTCTCTCTCTCATTTTCTTCATTCATCAGCCCCTCAAAGTATTCCTTCCACCTTCTTAGCACACTCTCCTCGCTTGTCAGCACATTTCCATCTCTATCCTTGATCGCCCTAACTTGCTGCACATCCTTTGCAGCTTGGTCTCTCTGTCTAGCCAATCGGTACAAGTCATTTTCTCCTTCCTTAGTGTCTAATCTGTCATACAACTCACCATACGCCTTTTCCAGCTTAACTATATTTACCCATATATAGTATATGTATATATATAAGATGTCGAGGGGAAAAAAAACTTTAATTCATAGCAGTACAAACCTGTTTTGTGTGTCGCGCACTCATCAGTTGCCAAGTTGGCTATACCACAAAGAAAAAAACCAGCGAATAAATGATATGTTGCCTCGCACCATGCCCCTAGTTGCGCTGCACAGCAACCAATGGAAGGGCAGGAAACATTTGAAAAGTAACATCTGGGACATTACAACCAATGAGGGAGTGGCTGGGCTTCGATTTGAAAAAGTAAGGACTTAAAGGGCCAGGGCACTGTTGGAATAACATACTTTTAAAATATAACAAAATAAAATAACATCCAATGGGATACTTCACGTACATCATCTAGTGGAGTGGGTCCTATGTACGTAATGATGTATGTAAAGTACTTGACTCACTGGATTTTTTTCATATATATATATATATATATATATATATATATATATAAGTAGCATGGATAAGTAGACACATTGGCTGCTGGCTGACGGATGTGACCCTTTAGTCAAGCGGTCAGTGATGTCTCCCGCGGTGCGGGCGGTACGGGTTCGCGTCCTGGCCGCCGAAGTTCCTGTGGTAGCCCCCCCCCCCCCCAAAATTTGTTACAATATTCTTAATATTCCGCTCCTCGTTTGTTAAGCACTCTTACCAACACCATTGATGGTTTCCGGAAAAAAAATACGCTCTATATGTCTGTGAATGTTCTCATTCATCCAGGTCAGGGTTATCCAAAGGAGTTGAATCAAGTGCAACTGGACTTGGTATATATCCGTGACGACGTTCCGCCTCTCATCCAAGAGGCTTCCTCAGTTCGTGCCTTTCTGACTAGACGAAGCTATTCTGACTGGCTGGCTGGTGATGAGACTCAGAATTTATCCTCTTGGAGTCGTTGTCAGAGCTACAGATGTTATGCTATAGCCATGGCTCTTTGTGTCCCGATGTTTACCAACGCCCGTCGCTAAAAGAGCCATAGATATGAGTGGCTCTTTTGTGTACCGATGTTTGGCCGCTCTATATAGTATATAGTATATATATATATATAATCCAGTGAGTCAAGTAAATTCTTTGAGACAGTACAAGCCTGTTTCATGCTATAAGCAATCTCATAAAGAATTTATTTGAATCACTGGATTATTTTGCACCTAATTTGTTAAGCACTTTCCCTACTGTTGAGTGTTTCTTTTAACAAAGTTTTACATATATCTATCTATCTATCTATATATATATACACGGATCGAGGTAGATCATTATGACCATTATGCTATAGCTTGATAGAAGATTATCTTTTGTGATAATATTTAGCAGTAGCCAAAAGCCAACCTTGGATTAAACCAATATGAGCCTTTGGAAAGAAACGGTTTTAACAAGTTAATTTGTGTCCTCAATCGTTGCTCTTGTAGGATTGTAATGGTCATGGTTGGTCATTTAGACTTGTTCTTTTGGACTTGTTCTTCTTCAACATAGCCTCAGCTAAAAGCCTGAAGTGTGAATTTTCTCTTTTGGTATCCTGCACTTTGTCCCTACGTGTAGTCCTGTACCGAGAAGATTTCTTTGTCTTTATATAATGGACACAATAATATGAAGGATACTTTTCTGTTAAGTCCTTCATAGTTCCTGAGATGGGTTCTAATTCTGGGACAGCTGGCAGCTGCTTCCTGACCAGTCCTTTTATTACACTGTATTTATCCCACAGCTTGAACAAAACGTTCCATGTTTACTAATTGCTAGCTGTAAGTACCCGCTTTAGTAGGTCATGAGGGGTTTTGTCTGAAAGTAAACAACCCCATCAAAATTAAAACCACAACCCTACAATGAGGAAGACTCATGACTGAAATAATTCTGCCTTTTTCTATCAAAATAAATGAAGCAGCTTTATGGGGTATTCAATTCATGTTGACCATTTCCAATGTTGAGTTATAATTATGGATTGCAAAACACGCCGTCATGGGGGTAAAAAAATATGTGACAACAAAAATGACATCACAGTATCTTTAGTAAAGTTCATGAGAAGTGCTCCTTCATAAACAATGTTTGCGGTTTCACCCTCTGGTGTCAAAATGAAGAGTGAGTTTCAGGATGACTCTTCAACCACCAACAAACAAACTTAAGTTTAGGCCAGCAGCTTTTAAAGGCTGACCTCGAGACTTGTTGATGTGTTTGCAAAGACGCTAAACCTAATTCACTTGAAATTGTATTTTTGCACTTGGTGCACATCCCACTCAACAGCGGAGGCCTTGATTTGGACCAAGTTGGCCCTTGTGGAGACCTGCACGCTCCGGGTCAATTAGAGTCAGGTTTATTGGCCATGAAGGTTTGCACATATGGAATTTGACTCCGGTTTCCCGGTTCTCACAGTGTACTTAAAATAACACAATCTTCATATCTATCTATCTATATATCTATCTATCTATATACACACACACACATATATATATATATATATATATATATATATATATATATATATATATATATATACACGCGCACACACAAGGATTGACTATCCATCCATCCATTATCCAAACCACTTATCCTGCTCTCAGGGTCGTGGGGATGCCGGAGCCTATCCCAGCAGTCATTGGGCGGCAGGTGAAGATTGACTATATACCGGCGAAATAAGAGCTGATAAACTGCAATGGTGCAGAGAATATGTTAAGATCTTTCAATTCATAGACTATATGGATACTGGGACATTTAGGTCCCCTAACTTGGCTGTTTGTTCTGAGCATGCACACAGTCATGGAGAATTATCTACAGAGATATCTGAATAAAACCAGTCCATACACCCATGAAAATATTAAAATACACAACTTGTATTGACACTGATAACTGCAACACTGGAGGAGGGATTCCAGTGTAGGTGTGTAGTGTGTCTGCATCCCTGGTGGCATAGCACACAACCTGAGTCCTGACAACCTTCAGAAAAGGCATTGTGCGCTTTGGCTTCCTGTTTGACTTTCTTTTCTTTTTTTTGGCTTGCAGAGCTCTGAAAATCCAAAGAAGACCCGAAGTGCCAAAGCCTTAACTGATGGAAGCAGATATTTACCACATTGTAAAAAGAGTCTGACAGCTCAGACATTACTCTTATCTCCTGATGTATATTAAAAAAAAAATCCTCTGCCTTTTCATTTGTCTGCTCCCCTGGGGTGACTGGGCTGATAGCCAAGAGGATCCTAGCCCAGTGTCAGGGCAGGGCCTGCAGCAGGGCTTTGTGGCTGACCAATGAACAACTGCTACTGGAGGCGGTGTTGGCTTTCAAGTAATGGTCACGTCAGTGTCAATGGTGATGGAGGCCTCATCCACCGTAACAGAGCTGTATGTCAAGTTTACCTTTCAACATGACAACAACCCTAAGCACACAGCCAAGACAATGAAGGAGTGGCTTCGGGACAAGTCTGTGAATGTCCTTGAGTGGCCCAGACTTGAACCCCAATTGAACATCTCCTCCTGAAAATAGCTGTGCAGCGACGCTCCCCATCTAACCTTACAGAGCTCGAGAGGATCTGCAGAGAAGAATGGGAGAAATACCCCAAATATAGGTGTGCCAAGCTTGTAGCTTCATACCCAAGAAGACTTGAGGCTGTAATCGCTGCCAAGGGTGCCTCAACCAAGTACTGAGTAAAGGGTGTGACTACTTATATACATGCAATATTTCTGTTTTTTATTTTTAATAAATTTGCAAAAATTTATACAAAACCTTTTTCGCTTTGTCATTATGGGGTATTGTATGTAGATCGATGAGAAGAAAAGGAATTTAATCCATTTTGGAATAAGGCTGTAACATAACAACATGTGGGGAAAGTGAAGGGGTCTGAATACTTTCCGGATGCACTGTACACTTTAGGCTGGGGGAGAAGCCATTATTACCTTTTTAAAATGTTGAAATTTAACGCAAGCATATATCTTTCATCGTGGGTTTTTTCTACTGCTCACTATCTACAGAGGTGGCAAAGCCATGTCCAGAAATTAGAAGTCCTAACCATTTATTTGCTCCACCCATGTACCAAACCAGGGGTTCTAATCAACACCACTCTTCAGTCAGGTAGGGGAAACTAGTTAATGAAATCAGCTGATTTAGTACACGGCTGGATCAAATGCATGGTTAAGACTTTTTCATACTGGACATGGTTGTGCCACCTCTGGCTATCTGATATACACTCACTGGCCACTTTATTAGGTACACCTTGCTAGTACCGGGTTGGACCCCCTTTTACCTTCAGAACTGCCTTAATCCTTCGTGGCATAGATTCAACAAGGTACTGGAAACATTCCTCAGAGAGTTTGGTCCATATTGACATGATAGCATCACGCAGTTGCTGCAGATTTGTCGGCTGCACATCCATGATGCGAATCTCCTGGTCCACCACATCCCAAAGGTGCTCTATTGGATTGAGATCTGGTGACTGTGGAGGCCATTTGAGTACAGTGAACTCATTGTCTTGTTCAAGAAACCAGTCTGAGATGATTCGAGCTTTATGACATGGCGCGTTATCCTGCTGGAAGTAGCCATCAGAAGATGGGAACACTGTGGTCATAAAGGGATGGACATGGTCAGCAACAATACTCAGGTAGGCTGTGGCGTTGACACGATGCTCAATTGGTACTAAGGGGCCCAAAGTATGCCAAGAAAATATCCCCCACACCATTACACCACCACCACCAGCCTGAACCGTTGATACAAGGCAGGATGGATCCATGCTTTCATGTTGTTGACGCCAAATTCTGACCCTACCATCCGAATGTCGCAGCAGAAATCGAGACTCATCAGACCAGGCAACGTTTTTCCAATCTTCTATTGTCCAATTTTGGTGAGCCTGTGCGAATTGTAGCCTCAGTTTCCTGTTCTTAGCTGACAGGAGTGGCACCCGGTGTGGTCTTCTGCTGCTGTAGCCCATCTGCCTCAAGGTTCGACGTGTTGTGCGTTCAGAGATGCTCTTCTGCATACCTCGGTTGTAATGAGTGGTTATTTGAGTTACTGTTGCCTTTCTATCAGCTCGAACCAGTCTGGCCATTCTCCTCTGACCTCTGGCATCAACAAGGCATTTTCGCCCACAGAACTGCCGCTCACTGGATATTTTCTCTTTTTCGAACCATTCTCTGTAAACCCTAGAGATGGTTGTGCGTGAAAATCCCAGTAGATCAGCAGTTTCTGAAATACTCAGACCAGCCCGTCTGGCATCAACAACCATGCCACGTTCAAAGTCACTTAAATCACCTTTCTTCCCTATTCTGATGCTCGGTTTGAACTGCAGCAGATCGTCTTGACCATGTCTACATGCCTAAATGCATTGAGTTGCTGCCATGTGATTGGCTGATTAGACATTTGCGTTAACGAGCAGTTGGACAGGTGTGCCTAATAAAGTGGCCGATGAGTGTATTGTAGTGGGAAATGCCTGAGGATGTACTTGGAATGTTGCACTGGGCTCGTGCAGCTAGAGGACCAATCACAGGTTAGCTCGCGCTGTCACAGACGCAACTATATTAGACACCGCGGGAGAGACAAAGCGCCAGAACTGTTTAGTAACCATATCGTAGACTGTCACCTTAGCGTGGGATAGAACAGGGAAACCTAGCGTATCCTGGGCTAGACAGTAGATACGGTGGCTAGCAGTGGTAGTGTTAGCAGCAGACTGCCTCGGTACCTGTAGCTAGCTGACTACCCCCGAGAGCTTCCCCAGAGAGACTGAGAGAGACATTCACCCGGTCACACCGGAGCCAGAGTACAGAGAGAGAGAGAGACACGCACCCCGGAGAGCAGCCATCCATCTCCCGCCCCGCCTAGAGCTCAGCCGCCCTGTTCCATCACCAGCCCTGGTCCCAAGGTGAGCTTGCTAACCCATTAGCACACGGCTAACTAGCTAACTAGCAGGCTAGCCCTAGCATTGGCGCAGCTATCTAGCTAACGGTGGTGAAGCCCGGTTTGTCGCACCTAAAAGTCCCCGCCTCCATCCATAGTTATCCGGGCTATAGAAAAACCGCGACAAGTGGTGTCAGAAGTGGGATAAAAGGTTGGGATTTGCCATAATCTCAACACCGGAGGATCCTGCCCCGGTCACATGGCGGCATAATTCAGCCTGCACACTGTGAGCTAACCCAGCTAGCAAGAAGCCATTTTGTACTTCTTCGTGAAGTAGAACCCCAACGAAAAAAGTGAATAAGAAACTTCTTTATGAAGTGGAACCCAAACGAAAAAGTGAATAAAAAGACTCATTAGTTTCTCAACGCCATTCACACTGTGAGGATATTGTTTTTCACCGAGTTTCACCCTGAAAGTGCACAAAAGGACGTCCAGTGGCGCTAGCTAATTAGCATTGACATTCTGCAGCATTTCAAAGCAGCATTTAGCAGCTTTTTGGCGGCATCGCTATAGCTAGCTAGCAACTGAGTGAGTCAGCCATTTTGTGAAGCACTGTAATTTCTTCAGTAGTCACGTAAATCAGTGGAAAAATAAAAATGTCACAGGACAAAGAAAATGTAAAAGAACAGTCTGAGTTGAGTCTGGATGGTGCTGGTGTGGGGACAGAAGACCCCGGAGAGCACGCCTGGATGAAGCTCCTCCTGGCGCAGATGGAAACCATGAACCAGACCCAGGTTCAGATGCAACGCCAGATGGAAAACATGGAACGCCAGACCCAGGTTAAGATGCAACGCCAGATAGAGATGCAGATGGAGGCCCTCACAGCGCGTATCGATGGACTAGCGGAAGCGGTGGCTAAGCGATCTCGTCCCCCCACACCTCCCATTCAGCGCACCGATTGGGCCCGTCATCGTTCAGATATCCAAGGTGAGCCTCCCGGTTTGTCGCCCATCGCTCAAGTAGTGAAGCAAGGGGTTTCTCCTAGTAGCCCTCAAAGCGATAGTGGTGTAGGGTCGGCAGGGGCTGTGCTCGGAGAACGAACTAGCAGAACGGTGCAAGACATGAGCCTACTCTCGCAGTTCACCCCGGCCCGGGAGAACCCAGGGGCCCGACAGCGAGATGGCGCTGATCACCTGTTGCCAGCAGCTATGGCCGCAGTGGCTAACTTGAGCGACCGGCGCAACGAGGAGACGCCAGCCAGGCCGAGCAGCAAAGCGGCCCCAGCAGCCCTGCGCTATACAGGAAATGGACCCAGTGAGCCCGCACCACTTACCAGCACTCCGATCGGTCATGGTGGAAAAAATGGAGCGACTGCAGTACCACCCCCCGACGGGATGCAGGGTGGCCAAATGTCCCTGGACAGCAACGGCGGCCGAAACCTGCTGGATGACAGCGTTGGAGGGCAGGCAGGTTCCTCTAGAGGTCAACAGAGCCAGACAGGAGACCTTCAAAGTCGGAGCGGCAACCGAAGCTCACAAGGTCCCGACCGAGGACACGAAAATGACATCAAGCTCCTCGCCACTTTTGATGGTAAGGGCGACTGGGATAGTTTCGTTGGACCATTCGAACGGATGGCGAGAAAGAGGGGCTGGACCGACGAGACCTGTTTGGACGCCTTGTATCTCCGACTGAGGGACAACGCCATGTCTTTTGTCATCGCGCAGCCGGCTCCGATAAAAGATGACTACCACGCGCTCATCACCCAGTTACGCCGCCGCTACGGTAAAGAGCTGCCTGAGGGAACTGCGCGCCGTAAACTCAGCGAGGTTAAGCAGGCCAGAGAGATGACCCTCTATGAGTTTGGCGAGGAAGTGAGGAGACTTGTCACACTGGCATACCCGCAGGTTGGTGTTACACTGCAGGAGGCCTACGCTGCAGAAGCCTTTCTGCGCGGGCTGAAGAACCAAAACATCGCGTATGAAGTCCTGGGGGCAGAACCCAAAACACTAGCTGAAGCAATCAGGAAGGTTGAGGCACGCGAGTATGACTTTAAAGCGACGCTGGGGCGAGAGGTTGAAGGAAAAGGGAGAATCCGGCGAGTAGCATGGGAAGACGAGCGGCGTCGCGATAGCTCTCCAAGTCCTCCGCCGGTAGGAGACAGCATGAGCACCCCCGAGCTCAAGACCCTGGCCAGTGGCATCGACAACATTAACAAGGTGCTCTTAAACGTCGAGCGGTACATGGCCAAAGAACAAGTAGGAGTGGAACGGGGAAGGACGCTTAAGCGGGCTACCTACGCGCACACGGGGCAACGCGCGCAGCGGTCCCCGAGCCCAAGTTCCCGCAGCAAAGGGACCTGTTACCAGTGTGGAGGGGAGGGCCATTTCAAGCGAGAGTGTAACTCACGGTCACCAAGCCCGAGGGCTCCGAGGAAGGTCAGCGAGCAGCCATCAGTCAATCTCGGCCGAGCCTCGGGGAATGGACCCTGTCTCGTCATTCCCATCACCGTGAACAGCCTGCAGCTGAAGTGCATCGTTGACACAGGGGCCGAAGCCACGGTGATGTCCCGAGACACATTCCAACGATTAAATCTGGCCGACCAGCCGAGCGTCGGAATCGCCATTCTGCGTAACGCTGAAGAGGGTAAAGACATGGCTGAAACCCCGAAGTATAGGGTGACCATCCGCTTGGGCCCCAAGACCATCGAATGGGATGTGTTCGTCGCGCCCATCCGCGACCCCTTCCTCCTGGGCCTAGATCTCATGTTGGCCGCTCATGTCACTGTATCCGGGGGAGGCCAGGTCTACGTCGAAGGGGAGCCAGTGGCCACAGTTATCGTGGGTACGTCCGTGGGGGAGTACGCCGTCTCTCGCATACTGCTGCAGGACTCTTTGACACTATCAGCGGAGAGCGAGCAGGACGTCTGGGGTGTGGTGGAAAGCCCCAAGGCAGGTATCTCCGCCGTCCTGGAGCCTGCTGGCCTCACCGAGGGAGTTTCATCTGGCAGTGTGTTGGTCAACGTTGCCCCACACGTCCCTGTGCGACTGTGTAACCTGATGCCGAAAGAAGTTAGGCTGAAGAAAGGAGCCTGCCTCGGCGTGCTAGTGGAGGCGGAAGAGGAGCTTCAGGCCCCACAAGAGGACGACATGAGCCGAAAAAATGAACCAGCCACAGTCCGACGGATGGAGTCGTCACCAACTATGGGTCTGCCCGACCATCTGTCGTCCCTGTATGAGTCCGCCAGTGAAGGGTTGGATGAGGATCAGCGGAGGGCCCTGCAACAACTCCTGATTGAACACCAGGGCGTGTTCGCGGCCAGTGACGCGGACCTGGGGCACTTCGATGCGGTCCAGCACCGAATCAACACTAGCGAAGGCCAACCTGTCCGACAACCGGCTCGGCGCACGCCCCTGGGCTTTCAACAAGAAGAGGAGCGGCACCTGAAGAGCATGCTAGAGGCCGGAGTGATTACACCATCCACTTCGGAATGGGCCTCTCCAGTGGTGTTAGTTAGAAAGAAGGACGGAGGTGTGCGGTGGTGCATAGATTATAGAAGACTCAACGACCTGACTCTCAAAGATGCATATCCACTGCCGCGGATCGAAGAGTGTCTGGACACCCTCGAGGGGGCCACTGTATTCTCGACTTTAGATATGCAAAGTGGATATTGGCAGATTGGAGTGCACCCGGATGATCGTGGAAAGACAGCCTTTATAACACGCTATGGGCTGTTCGAGTACACCCGAATGCCCTTCGGGCTGTGCAATGCGCCCGGCACATTTCAACGTGCGATGGAGGTGGTGTTGAGAGGGTTACAGTGGAGACGCCTGCTTGTATACCTCGACGACATCATTGTGCTGGGGCGTGGAGTCGAAGAGGGTCTGCAGAGCCTGGGGAAGGTCTTGGAGCGCATCCGGGCGTACGGTCTCAAACTCAAGCCATCTAAATGCCACCTGCTGCGGAGGGAGGTCCTGTTCTTGGGGCATGTCGTGAGCGGAGACGGAGGCAGCCCGAACCCGGAGCTTGTGAAGTCTGTGAACGACTGGAGGACCCCAAGAAACCTCACTGAGCTCCAGGCTTTTCTCGGCTTGTGTAACTACTACAGACGGTTTGTGCGAGGATTTGCCCATCTGTGCAGCCCCCTCTACGAACTTCAGAAAAAGGGGGAGGAGTTTAAGTGGGGCGACACACAACAAGTAGCCTTCGAGGAGTTAAAGGCAAGACTCACCACGGCACCTCTTCTGGCATACCCCACTCGAGATGGACTGTTTCTGCTCGACACTGACGCGTCCAACACATGCGTCGGAGCTGTCCTGTCACAGATGCAAGCAGGAGAAGAAAAGGTCATAGCCTACGCCAGTGCACATCTGCAAAGCACACAGCAGCGATACTGCGTCACACGCCGAGAGCTTCTGGCTGTAGTCCGCTTCACACGGCAGTTTCGCCACTACCTGTGGGCCGGTCGTTCATCATCCGGACGGACCATAACAGTTTGATTTGGCTGTTTCGGTTCAAGAGCCCAGAAGGCCAGCTGGCGAGGTGGATCGAGGAGCTGAGCCAGTACGACTTCAAAATCGAACACCGGCCAGGAGTCAAGCACAGCAACGCGGACGCGCTGTCCAGGTCACCCAAACCCGCCTGTGACTGCTATCATGCTGGGGAGAGTCTGGACTCGCTGCCTTGTGGAGGTTGCTCCTACTGTCACCGTGAACACCACCATTGGGCAAGGTTCAGCGACGATGTGGATGATGTGGTCCCGCTAGCGATCCGTCGAACTGACTCGGAAGAGAACACCTCCGGAGCGGCAGAAGAGGGCGTTCCACCATCGGCTCCAGGAGGAGAGGCAGGAGGCCTAACGATGTCACAACCTGTCAATGAACATCAGAATGGTGCTGAAGAGAGTGAACCACCTGCTATCAACTGGTTAGCCCAGTATTCGACCAACGAGCTAGCGGAGCGCCAGAGGGGAGACGCCGTGCTAGCGAAGTTGCACCAGTGGAAGGATGAGGGGAAGCTACCGTCACAGGAGGAGATGGCGCTGGAAGGACCTGCTGCACGGAAGTACTGGTTGGTCTGGACGCAAGTAGAAAGGCGAAATGGAGTCCTGTACTACCGCTGGGACGAAGGAGCTGACACGCCATCCATCCTCCGTCTCATTGTTCCAACAGCGCTCCAAGAAGAGGTCCTACGTTTGTGTCACTGCGCCCTGCTGTCCGGTCACTTGGGCCGTGAGAAGACCTACCATCGAGTTCGCAGAGAGTTCTACTGGGTTGGTCTGACTGACAGTGTGAACCAGTTCGTCCGACGCTGTCCTGAATGTCAGGCGTGTAAATCCTCTGGAAGAACAGGCAGAGCTGCCTTGCAGATGTACCAGGCCGGCGCTCCTATGGACAGGGTTCACATCGACGTGGTTGGACCGCTCCCAGTATCCAAGATGGGGAACCGATACATCCTTGTGATGGTGGACCAGTTCACGCGCTGGGTGGAGGTGGCCCCGATCCCCGAGCAAACTGCAGAGATCACCGCTCAGAAGCTGCTACAGGAGTTCCTCTCCAGGTTTGGAGTACCCCTGGAGATCCACACAGACCAGGGACGCAACTTCGAGAGTGCCCTGTTTCGTGAGCTCTGTGAACTTCTCCAGGTGGCCAAGACCAGAACGACCCCCTACCATCCTGCGTCGAATGGTTTAGTCGAGAGGTTCAACCGAACTCTCCTGCAAATGATCCGCTGTTACGTGGGGAAACACCAGAGCGAGTGGGACCAACACCTCCACCTCCTTGCCGGGGCTTACCGCAGCTCACCCCATGCCTGTACGGGTTCCACACCAAACCGGATGATGCTTGGGCGAGAAGTCAACCAGCCGCAAGGACTCACCCTGAGGGTGCAGGAAGCCAACGTTCATCGCACTTCCCCAGCCGAGTACGTTGCTGACCTGGAGGCGAACATGCGGGACACCCACGAAGTGGCGCGCCAGCATCTCCGTGCTGCCCAGCTCAGGAACAAGAAGGACCACAACCTACGTGCTCGACAACGCACATTTCACCCTGGAGATCTAGTGTATGCCCGGGACGACACCAGGAAGAAGGGTCAATCTCCAAAGTTGAAGCCACGGTGGAGAGGTCCCGGCCTCATCACAGAGAAGATGGGAGACGTCTTGTACAGAGTCCAGGAAGGTCGTAAGGAGAGAGTCCTCCACCACGATCGACTGCTACCCTACCTCTCAGACGACGTGCCGGTCTGGATTCAGCGGAGGCGCCATGCTCTGTTGTCTGCTCCAGCACCAGCCATAGGGCCGCAGGAAACACCTGAAGGAGGTCCTCCCGCTGCTGACATGGAGGAGCCGGGGGCGCAGAGAACAGAGGAGTATGAAGGAGTGACAGAGCAGGAGGAGATCGATGAAGACCTTGTTCTCCGGCTGGAGGACCTGTTCCACGCAAACGACGATGGAGGACCCAGCACACCAGGCTCCCCGGCTCGGTTCCAGCCGCTCCAACACACTGCTGCCAGCTACTCTTCAGGCGAGTCGACAATCACCCAACGTCGTGGGACAGCAGCCTGTGCTCCGGGCGGGCAGTCCAACGCCCCTGACCCAGAAGGAGACGAAGCCGACGCCGCTGAGTCCCATCTCCCGTACACCACCAGACGGGGCCGGCCAGTCCGGAGGCCCGCCTGGCTCCTAGACTAACTTTGACGGACGTGACTAGTTGACTTGGGGGTTACTAGGCTAGTCACAAGAGTCCAGTATGGATAGCGACCACCCACATTTGTTTGACGCCCTTTGTTCCGGGCCTAGTTCATTTCGCGGGTGTTCTGTCACGTTTATCGTGTTAGATTAATCAGACTGATCTTTGTAGTCTGTTGTTCATTTATGTTGAAGGGACTCAACAGTGCTGGAGGGGGGCAGTGTAGTGGGAAATGCCTGAGGATGTACTTGGAATGTTGCACTGGGCTCGTGCAGCTAGAGGACCAATCACAGGTTAGCTCACGCTGTCACAGACGCAACTATATTAGACACCGCGGGAGAGACAAAGCGCCAGAACTGTTTAGTAACCATATCGTAGACTGTCACCTTAGCGTGGGATAGAACAGGGAAACCTAGCGTATCCTGGGCTAGACAGTAGATACGGTGGCTAGCAGTGGTAGTGTTAGCAGCAGACTGCCTCGGTACCTGTAGCTAGCTGACTACCCCCGAGAGCTTCCCCAGAGAGACTGAGAGAGACATTCACCCGGTCACACCGGAGCCAGAGTACAGAGAGAGAGAGAGACACGCACCCCGGAGAGCAGCCATCCATCTCCCGCCCCGCCTAGAGCTCAGCCGCCCTGTTCCATCACCAGCCCTGGTCCCAAGGTGAGCTTGCTAACCCATTAGCACACGGCTAACTAGCTAACTAGCAGGCTAGCCCTAGCATTGGCGCAGCTATCTAGCTAACGGTGGTGAAGCCCGGTTTGTCGCACCTAAAAGTCCCCGCCTCCATCCATAGTTATCCGGGCTATAGAAAAACCACGACAGTATATACAACATGTTAGCAGTGCGTTTGTGTTTCAGCAGAACTGTACAGCATGTTCTTAACCTTGGGTGATGACACAATTTCATTCAAGGGAATGAAGTGATTTAATTTATTTACCGAACATTTTAGTGACGGTTCTAATATTTACCATTAACAGTGATACAAACTAAATCCATAACTCAAAGGTCTACATGTGTCTGCTGTTCACTTCCTGTTTCCAATCCATGGATAATCACATCAGAAACAATCATTCAAATTAGGGAAGTCTTGCAGGAGTTCAGTTAAATACATGTGGCATAGTATTAAATAAAGGTATTCTCAGAAAAGGTTTCCTGTACCTGTTTCTTAAGTAACACAATGCTTGTACAGCAACCAAATATATCCATTCCATGGTTTACCCCAAACTTTGAGAATACCATCATTTAATAAGTGTTTAGCAAGTATTTATCTAACTGAACTTGAGATTTCCTCAGCAGACCTAAAACAACGCACAAAGATGCCATTTGCCATATTCTGAAAATAAATAAATAATGCAATTTCCATCCATCCATTATCCGAACCACTTATCCTGCTGTCAGGGTCGCGGGGATGGCACAATCAACGTGAACATGTACTAATCTCTGTCAGAAAACAATGACAAAACATATAAAATGTAGCTAAAATATGAGCTGAATATGTCAGTAAGAAGTAAAATCTGGACTTGCTTCATGAGGATGGAACTCATAGAGATTGCCCTATTATAGGGCAATATCTATACTTATTTATTTTATCTCTTTTTTATTTCTGTGGATATTATATATTTTACCTTGAAATTAAATACTATGAATACAACTTTATGCAAATTGTGTTAATTACAATGATGTTTTCTCTTAAAATATAAGACGCCTAAGATCCTTACTGGGACCCATCAAAATGAAAAAGTGTCCATAAAGCATGCTAATTTCCACTCCACGACAGAAAGACAGATGCATGTGGAAATACTTGTGCTAATCTGATGAATGATGTCCTTACCTCTGTGAAGTTTATCACTGTCACACTTTTACATCTGTAAACCTCTTAGCACTCGGATACAGCTCCTAATACCCGGCAACCAGAAATACCCCTGCAGACAGGGAACATCTAGACCCTGTGCCACAGACCGAGACAGAGATAGCAGATATACTAGAGAGGTAGCAGTTTTAACCACCTTGTTTTCTCTGTGTGCGCAGCACCTTGAGATTTGTTTTAATGAAACGTGCATGATGAATAATATGCATTATCACTAAAGCCATTCAGACGGAATTTAGGGCAAATCCATTATTGGGATCATACTAAACGAATCTCCTATATCATGAGGTTAGACTTTTAACTGTTTTGTCTTGTAGTTCCAGTTTACACGCTGAGAATTCTGACGGAGAAGATTAAATATTTCATTCATGAATCCCCAGATCGGGCGGCACGGTGGCGCAGTGGTCGCCTCACAGCGGGGTAGTCCAACCTTGTGGAGTTAGCATGGTCTGCGTGGGTTTCAACCGGGTGCTCCGGTTTCCTTCCACAGTCCAAAGACATTTAGGTCAGGTGAGTCGGCCATACTAAATTGCTCCTGTGTATGTGTGTGTGTGTGTGTGTGTGTGTGGGCCCTCCGTGACGGTCTGGCGGCCTGTCCAGAGTGTCTCCCCACCTGCTGCCCAGTGACTATTGGGATAGGCTCCAGCATCCCCGCGACCCTGAGAGCAGGATTAGCGGTTCAGATAATGGATGGATGGAGTCTCAAGATCTGCACAGCGGTATGCGAACTAGTGGGCTAGCCATGTTCGGCGCATAGATAGAAGGCGCTTGCCCACATATTGAGAATTGGTTGAAGGCAGTGCTGCCGCTGCGGCTTGTGAGTGACCTCTGTCTGCGGAGAGGAGAACAGTCACACGCAGGCGCAAAAACGTACGGAGCGCGGTGACGTCACCAAGATGCCCCAAACAGTGACATGTTTCCCTAGCAGTTTCGTCAACATTATTTTCTGTGATCAGCAGCCAGCTGGATTCATCCTCCTATTACCAGACCACCCCCAACGCGTTTATTTTGCAAGTGTATTGCGTCTTTCAATTCTCGATAATGCCGCCGTTAAAAGCTAGGCCGTCCAGATTTGTTTGGTGGGTTTGCTAGCCGCTAATGCTAGCCCGTGTTAACTAATCCGACGTGTAGTCCCACAGGCAAATCTTCTGGACTGTAGCGACAATTTACGCGAAAGGACCGCGTTGTACAGTTGTCAACTCCGCCATCGACATCTAAATACCTTCCTAGCCTACTTTGAAATGGAAAGGTAAAAAAAAAATGCCGAGGATTCTCCAACTCTTGTCTCTATTAGGTAAGTCTAACCGCGCCGCCGGCAGAGATCCTCATAGTTGGCGTTGACTGTCATTTTACAAATGCACAACAATAACTTCTCTAGTTCACTGATATTGCAATCGTTTTTAACGTATTTGTGGTGTATATATCAAAGTAAATTTTTAGGATCCTTAGTTCGGAGATAACAATTTTGTTTTCTTTAACCACTCCCACAGGCTGTGTTTTTGGTCCATGGGATGGGGTTGGTGCTTTTGGTAAGTTTGAGGAACCGACAAAACCAGTTCATTTAGTAAAAAAAAAGCAGTGTCTTCAGTAATCCTGTACAATTCTGCCCTGAGCGTTTTTCTCTGATGAGCAGATGCAGGACGGGTCAGACTGGTCAATGGGGAGGGCCGTTGCTCTGGGAGAGTAGAGGTGCTTCGCCACAACCAGTGGGGGACGGTGTGTGACCATGGCTGAGACCTGAGGGGGGCTAATGTAGTTTGCCTGGAGCTGGGCTGTGGCTTGGCTGAAACTGCTTTACACGGTGCAGCATTCGGTTCAGGCAGTGGAGAGATAATAATAATAATAATAATAATAATAATCATTACATTTATAGAGCGCTTTTCTAAACACCCAAAGCGCTTCACATCTGGCTACGGCATGTCCTTTGCTCGGGACATGAGACCAGCCTCACAAGCTGTGCCAGTATCCTCCTCAGGGACTCCCGTTGCACCCATGAGAATGATGCAGGGGTGAAATGCTCAGGTGAGAGTTCCTGCTGACTCTGCTGGTCATTTTATAGGGAAGCACTGAAGGGTTGATAAGCTGACAATGTGACTTTATGTACTAGTTATTTTCTACACTGTTCATGTTAACAGCTAATTAAATCAACATGAATACAAATGCGTCTTCAGTGTAGAGGAGGCATGGTAGCATGCAGGTTATTAGTAGGGACCGTTGCTCTCTGAAAAGATGCATTTATAACTTTTTTGATCATGTTATTCCTTGCTGGTACTTACACCATGAAGCTATTGTCATTGTCATCTTGTATGAGTATATTATCAAGCTTCTTTGTTAAATCTGTGATCACCTCCAGGGACCTTTTTGATACCCTCCCTGTCCCTGCTATCCCCACACACTGTGTTCTCTGTTGGGGAGGCTGTCCGCTTCAGATGTGCTGTCCCCCTGGGTCACCACCTCAGTGACTTCCATTTATACAAGCATGGTGTGTCCACGCCACTGGTGATCCAGAGAGTGGTCCAGAGCCAGACCAGAGTGGAGCTGACTCTGTCCGACCTGGAGACTTCCCACCAGGGGAGCTACAGCTGTCTGTACAGGATCAAGGGTAATCTACCCTCTCAACTGCTCAGCTCCCCACTCAGCAACTCCATCAAGATCACAGTGGGTGAGTCATTCCTGTATTGCTCTAGGCTCACGTTTGTTCCTCTCTATGTTTATTCAGTTTTACTTTAACTGAAATCTTTACCACATCAGACTGATTGAGCTGAGATAATTTATTCAAATTACATGTCTGAATTTTGATTTGGATTGAATTCCTCTAACCAGTTATTCCATTAAAGCAGGGGGGCAGTCTTATTCAGAAAGGGCCGGTGTGTGTAGGCTTTTATTCCAACCAAGCAGTTACACACCTGAGTCTACTAATCAACGAGTAGAGTCTCAGGACCTTGATTAGTACAATCAGACATGTAACTGCTTGGTTGGAACAAAAGTCTGCACCCACACAGTCCTTTCTGGATAAGATTACCCTGTCCTACATTAAAGTACGACCCTTTAGTGGTGTCTAAAATGAATAGCAAACCAAATTTCAGCTTTCCATTCCTGCTGTCTTGCATATCACAGTGGAGCTCCTTACTCCCCAACACTGGTACAACACGTCCATCGAAGCCCCAGCTGGCTCCGTCATCCGGGGCCACAGTTTCAACATCACATGCTCCACCCAGCAGCAGTATCCTGGAGGTTCCTTTCAGTTGCGCCTTGTCCGCTCCAATGGCACTGTGCGGCAGTCTTTGCCTGCCCTCACCCCCTCCGTCACCTTCACCTTCCCCAATGCCCAGAGCTCCAATGAGGGATATTACTACTGCCTGTACCGTGTCCAGCAGAGTGGACGAACCTTTGTCTCCAGGGAGAGCCAGCCCTTGCCTATATCCATCAGAGGTAAAAAAAATTATAGTGTTATGATAGTTTTTTTGCATGGGGGGGGGGGAATCCATAAATAACCTCAGTTCGGAAGATTTCTTGGTAATTCATTATTGCACAGTTGTCTTTGTTTTGCTTTTCCATCTTTGGTAATTATAGCTAATTGGTTTTATTATTTACACACTTTAAGGACGATAACACATTTTGTGACTTAGATAGTTGCCTTTTTTGCTTTTGTCATTGTCAAAAGCTTTTTAACCATATGTAAGCAGTTTTTTTTAATCTTTATTAGGATAAATGGCATCCGTTTTGACATGTAAAAATCCATCAGTGCATGTGAAAATGTTTCTGTGCCACTCCCTAAATCCAGGAAAATTCCCTTATCTGTTAAGAAATTAGCTATATTTGCAATAAAAAGCTTCTCTATTATTCAGCCTCTAAGATCCTCCCTTAAGTTTCAGCATTACTGTGTAATGAAACGGCAACAAATATCTAGAAATAAAAACAGTATGCTGGCTGTTACTCTGGTCTTTTCCTCTATCAAGGCAAAAAGAGCAGGGAATGCATATGGCAAATGTTTTAGGCTGCTGTCTAAACAGGTAGTAGTTTCAGCTCATTGCAAAAAATTGTTACATTATATCTTATTTGATTCTGAAATATTAATAAAGCCAACATATTTGCTGAACAACTTTCATTGACGGTATGTCATTTTTTGCCGTCTTCTCACCCTCAGATCCAGACCCAGTATTGAGTCCTATGGTGATCAGCTGGCTAGTATCTGGCCTGACATTCATTGTAGCTGTTGTTATTATCATCATTGTAGCCAAGGTGCTGTGCAAAAAGAAGAAGCCTTCTGAATTGGAGAGAGAGGCCAGAACCTGTAAGTTCTTCCATTTGACATCCTCCCACCTAACTTTACTATAAGCTTTAATTTAGGGCTGGACGATTATGGCAAAAATCATAATCGCGATTATTTTGGTTGATATTGAAATACCAATTATTAAACACAATTATTCATTGATTTGAAAACCTATGCGTTTATTGAACCATTAAAACATGATGACTTGGAACTTAAAATATAATTGAACTGAAAAACAAGAAATAAATTAAAATCAAGTAAAAAATATAATCATAAAAAAAAGATAATAGTACTATATAAAAACAACAAATAAAAATAAATATCACCAACTATGCTTTAGTGCACTCATAGCCACAACCTACTGCAAAAACTACTTAACAGGCTTTGTTATAATCAGTATCAATATTAAAACTGTTAACATGTAAACTATAATTTGAGGTAGTGGTGCACTTGTGGCCAAAATGAGTATTCCAAGAAACACTACTAACACACATTGACCAAAAAAAAAAAAAAAAATCACCTGGCTGCCAAGGCTTTTTTTTTTTTTACAAAAAAGTTGTAGCCACCCAGTCCCATACTTCTATCCTGGCCCCCCTGCAAAATCTAGTGCAAACTACAAAACAAACAGTGGTATACTCCTCAAAACCAAAATGCTTCCAGATGACTGAATTGGTTTTACCTTTCTTTTCCACCAAAGGCCGCCTTTCTGCCATCATCTAAACGTTTCACTCAAAGACTGAAAAACGCACGCCGCCCATTCCGACCTCTTAACACGAACAGGAAAAGTGAAACTGTTTGAGCTTTAGGGGAGGAGCGGGGCACACAACTAGCTGGAAAAGACGGGTGCATTGTATTTACAGCACAACCTAACACTGGCCTACACGCCGCGGCATAATAATCGTTTTACTTCGATTATCTTGTTTTTATGATCGTGGGAAGCCAGAATCATAATTGAAATTGAGATTCGGTTAATCGTCTAGCCCTACTTTAAATGATAATTCTGTGTTTTTTTTGCTTTTTTTTTTTAACAACTTGGGTCTTATTTTTGTTGTTTTTACTATCGTGCATATTGGTTATGATGTCTTTATACTGACTGGCCTCATTTGGACACGGGACCACTGCAAGAGATCGCTTTACCATGGCATCTTACAGGACATTGGACCATGAGCTTTAAACCCATCATTTCAACAACAACGATTTAAAAAAAAAAGGTAGTGCATCAGGTAGACCATGTACATGATTTCCCATTATCTATGACTTTTGAATAAGCACTGCTTGGGTAGTTTATTGATGGTCATTACTGCAAGTTTAACCAGGAAGTAGCTCAGAAATGTAATGGGCCATTGTTGATGATTTCAAGTAATAACTTTTACTTGCACTTTTGTTATTACTTTCAAATATGTGGTTTAAATAATTGGGTCGAATTGGACTCACTGAAACATGTTTTACGCTTGTGTTCTGATACCCTGTAAGACACCGTTGTAAAGCTGTGTTGAGCCGTGGTCCAAGATCTCCACAATGATGCCAGAGATTCAAATGATGTCATCATTGATATGCACAATGGCAAATATTAGGACATTTTTGAAAAATTTGAATTATTTTTTAAATCCAGACTTGGTATTTATTTTTATCAGTTCTCAGTGTTACACATATGCTTTCATCTACAGGCGTGGACAACACCTATGTTGCCTTATCAGTTAATAAGATATGATGGGATATGCAGGTAACATTGGAGATACCTAAAGGTATGGAATATCTTGATACTAGCATGAAATGGGTTTTTGTCCTTTTGAGATTCAACTTGTTTAATTGTACATGTAAAACTAGTTGACCATTGTGGTGTCAATTGTGTGTTTCAGCTTTAGAGTTGAGTTACCAGTAAGATGATCACTGCTAACCTGACAGATGGCTTGCCCTCAGCCTTCATCGACTGATGAGGTGGGAGACATTTTAGTTCCCAAGAACCAAATAGCTTGGTCTGTCATCCTTCACCATGCCTTTTGAAAGTGGCAACAGCAAATGGCTTGAGGACAGCCAACATGAAGCATGACTCCATTCTGAACCTTAACCAGGACCTATTTTACCTGACAACACTAAACCGTTGACCTTTCATTCCAGCTTTCTGACAAGTGTAACCTAAAAGTGGAGAAACACTGAATATGATAGGTATTTACATACTGTTTTATTTTGAGATCCTAAAGCATTATACACTCACCGGCCACTTTATTAGGCACACCTGTCCAACTGCTCGTTAACGCAAATTTCTAATCAGCCAATCACATGGCAGCAACTCAATGCATTTAGGCATGTAGACATGGTCAAGACGATCTGCTGCAGTTCAAACCGAGCATCAGAATGGGGAAGAAAGGTGATTTAAGTGACTTTGAACGTGGCATGGTTGTTGGTGCCAGACGGCTGGTCTGAGTATTTCAGAAACTGCTGATCTACTGGGATTTTCACGCACAACCATCTCTAGGGTTTACAGAGAATGGTCCGAAAAAGAGAAAATATCCAGTGAGCGGCAGTTCTGTGGGCGAAAATGCCTTGTTGATGCCAGAGGTCAGAGGAGAATGGCCAGACTGGTTCGAGCTGATAGAAAGGCAACAGTAACTCAAATAACCACTCACTACAACTGAGGTATGCAGAAGAGCATCTCTGAACACACAACACGTCGAACCTTGAGGCAGATGGGCTACAGCAGCAGAAGACCACACCGGGTGCCACTCCTGTCAGCTAAGAACAGGAAACTGAGGCTACAATTCGCACAGGCTCACCAAAATTGGACAATAGAAGATTGGAAAAACGTTGCCTGGTCTGATGAGCCTCGATTTCTGCTGCGACATTCGGATGGTAGGGTCAGAATTTGGCGTCAACAACATGAAAGCATGGATCCATCCTGCCTTGTATCAACGGTTCAGGCTGGTGGTGGTGGTGTAATGGTGTGGGGGATATTTTCTTGGCATACTTTGGGCCCCTTAGTACCAATTGAGCATCGTGTCAACGCCACAGCCTACCTGAGCATTGTTGCTGACCATGTCCATCCCTTTATGACCACAGTGTTCCCATCTTCTGATGGCTACTTCCAGCAGGATAACACGCCATGTCATAAAGCTCGAATCATCTCAGACTGGTTTCTTGAACATGACAATGAGTTCACTGTACTCAAATGGCCTCCACAGTCATCAGATCTCAATCCAATAGAGCACCTTTGGGATGTGGTGGACCGGGAGATTCGCATCATGGATGTGCAGCCGACAAATCTGCAGCAACTGCGTGATGCTATCATGTCAATATGGACCAAACTCTCTGAGGAATGTTTCCAGTACCTTGTTGAATCTATGCCACGAAGGATTAAGGCAGTTCTGAAGGCAAAAGGGGGTCCAACCCGGTACTAGCAAGGTGTACCTAATAAAGTGGCCAGTGAGTGTATTATGCCCTCACAGACTGATCACGGACAATAGAAACCATTTCAAAGATTGAAGTTAACATTGGATACGTGCCTCAAATTCACTCAGGCTAGGCCACAACTATAAATCCAAAATAAGGGAGTATCTTATCGGTACTAGAAGCTTGACTGTCAAACTGTGAAATGTGGCCCTCAGGTCTTTGTGTATGTAGGCTGTATGTAAGTACACTATTAGTCTGTTCAGTTTCTTTATTTAGTAAAAGGTAACACTGTAATGACAGGCTCTGTGAAGCCTATTATGTCCCTGCTTCCAAAGATCAATGATCCCTAAAGGATTAGAGGATATTTTGTATTTTAAGTAGTCCAACTATTCATATTGTCATTCGCGATGTGTGCTTTTAAATTTTGCTGTCATCAGTTATAATACTGTAGGTGTTGCCTCTATGTAGAGGTGGTTTTATAGTTTGGAATTATGATTTTTGACTCAAGTTGACAGGTAATGCTTTATGTAAGTTCAATATGGGTATTGCAGATCAAAGTAGAATTAAATCAGAAAAGCTTTATGCCTTTGCAGAACAGCTCCTTCCTCTATGCAACGGCTCTCATTAACGGCTAAACTGCAACCACACCACTGTAATTCAAAACCACCCACTCAGGTCAATATCCTCCCCTTGTATATATTCATGTTAGTGTTTTTTTCAATGCAATATGTGTACCTACATGTGCAATACTAAGGCTGTGTGTGCACCTCTAGTTCAGTTCTTTGGTCCGAACCAAAAGGTGAAAAGGTTACTTCATTGAAATTTGCATAAGGTCTGCTTAGGATTCACATGTCTTTTTTGGAAATGGACCAACGTCAAGCAGATCACTAGGCTTTTGTTTTGGGGTGTGTTTCTGAATGACGGCCTAAGTAATCTTTCCCAATCCATTTTTGGAGGAAAGCTACAATTCTCCTCACGGAGTGGTTGTTTCACATCGAGTGGATGCTTCTCCTCCTTCAGTAAGTAGCCCTTAGGTTCTGACAACGGTTGAATAAGGTCTAGTTGTTGTCTGAATCATATCCTCGTGCTCTTCGGGGGTAAGACCACCAGAGAAGCATGAAGATGATGAAGGTAATGATTAGGCCTATGTGACAGGATTTCCCAAAAACTCCATTGTGAATTTTACATCATTTCATGAATTTGGTACTGGTAGTGTTAACACCACAAAGGAACCACACCTCACTTCACTTGGGATTAGATGGAGAGCCTTTTCAGGCAATCTCAGTGCGGTTGTTTGGTTAACACCAGCCCAAATGAACTGGACTAAATGGGCAAATGCAGTTATTTTTACACAACCTATATATGTAAATATTGTATAGAAGAGACCCAGTGTAGGCAGATTTTCCCCGATATGATAGTTCTTGCTATTTGCACTCTGTTCAAGAAGACACACGTTTTCCTTACTTGCCAAATTTAGATTTTTTTTTTAAGTTTCCTTTGGTACACATATTGAATATTCGTTATTAAATATGCCATGAATTCTGTTACATGCAGTATTCACTTTTTTGTTTGTATTTTACCTTGTCCTTTTGTCTTTGTTAATAAGCCCATTAAGAGAAATTCCTGGTGTCTGCAAATGTATTTTGCTGTAAATAAACCTGAATTTATATGATGTCTATTCCCTTGTATCTTTTGCCATTTTTATTTGGTATATAGTTCATTTCAGACATACCTGTGGAGGCATGGAAGTGTTTAGGAGAGATGGCAGTGGCGTTTTTAAAGGTAAAAAAGATTGTTTAACATAATTTTGGAAAGTGAGAGGATACATGAGGAGTGGAGAAGAAGCATACTGGTACTGATTTTCAAGAATAAGGGTGATGTGCAGAACTGTAGTAACTACAGAGGTATAAAGCTGATCAGCCACAGTATGAAGATATGGGAAAGAGTAAGAGAGGCTAGGTTAAGAGGAGAGGTGACGATTAGCGAACAGCAGTATGGTTTCATGCCATGAAAGAGCACCACAGATGCAATGTTTGCTTTGAGAATGTTGATTAAGAAGTATAGAGAAGGCCAGAAGGAGTTAAATTGTGTCTGTGGATTTAGAGAAAGCATGACAGGGTGCTGAGAGAGGATGTGTGGTATTGTATGAGGAAGTCGGAAGTGGCAGAGAAGTATGTAGGAGTGGTGCAGGATGTGTATGAAGGCAGTGTGACAGTGGTGAGGTGTGCGGTTGGAATGACAGATGGGTTCAAGGTGGAGGTGGGATTATATCAAGGATTGGCTCTTGAGCCCTTTTTTGTTTGCAATGTTGATAGGTTGACGGACAAGATCAGGCAGGACTCTCCATGGACGATATTTGCGGATGACACTGTGATCTGTAGCGAGAGTAGGGTGCAGGTTGAGGAGATCCTGGAGAGGTGGAGGTATGCACTGAAGAGAAGAATGAAAGTCAGTAGGAGCAAGACGGAATATATATGTGTGAACGAGAGGGAGGACAGCGGAATGGTGAGGATGCAAGGAGTAGAGGTGATGAAGGTGGATGAGTTTAAATACTTGGGGGTCAACTGTTCAAAGTAATGAGGAGTGCAGAAGAGGTGAAGAAGAGAGTGCAGGCAGGATGGAGTGGGTGGAGAAGAGAGGAGTGATTTGGGACAGAAGGGTACCAGCAAGAGTTAAAGGGAAGGCTTACAAGATGGTAGTGAGACCACCTATGTTATATGGTTTGGAGACAGTGGCACTGATGAAAAGATGAGGCAGAGCTGGAGGTGGCAGAGTTGAAGATACTAAGATTTTCAGTGACGAAGAAGGAGAACGAATATATTAGAGGGACAGCTCAGGTTGGATGGTTTGGAGACAGCAAGAGAGGCAAGATTGAGATGGTTTGAACATGTGTGGAGGAGAGATGCTGGGTATATTGGGAGAAGGATGCTGAAGATGAGGGCAGCACGGTGGCGCAGTGGTTAGCGCGGTCGCCTCACAGCAAGAAGGTCCTGGGTTCGAGCCCCAGGGTGGTCCAACCTTGGTGGGTCATCCCGGGTCGTCCTGTGTGGAAATCGGATGTTCTCCCCATGTCTGCGTGGGTTTCCTCCGGGGGCTCAGGTTTCCTCCCATAGTCCAATGACATGTAAGTCAGGTGAATTGGTCGTACTAAATTGTCCCTAGGTGTGTGTGTGTGTGTGTTGGCCCTGTGATGGTCTGGCAGCCTGTCCAGGGTGTCTCCCCGCCTGCCGCCCAATGACTGCTGGGATAGGCTCCAACATCCCCGCGACCCTGAGAGCAGGATAAGCGGTTCAGATAACGGATGGATGGATGCTGAAGATGGAGCTGCCAGGCAAGAGGAAAAGAGGTTTATGGATGTGGTGAGGGAGGATATGCAGGTGGCTGGCCTTACAGGAAGATGCAGAGGACAGGAAGAGATGGGAACAGATGATCTGCTATGGTGGCCCCATAACGGGAGCAGCCAAAAGTAGTAGTAGTAGTAGTAGGTTCATTTCAGGCAATAACTGACTTGACAATTTTCCAAATTGTACATATAAAGTGGTTTTTTTATTTTGAATCTTGACAATACAAAAGAATTTGATGATAAAAGTTGAAGATTATCAATTACAAATGAATGGATGTGGTGAGGGAGGATATGCAGGTGGCTGGCCTTACAGGAAGATGCAGAGGACAGGAAGAGATGGGAACAGATGATCTGCTATGGTGGCCCCATAACGGGAGCAGCCAAAAGTAGTCGTAGTAGTAGTAGTAGGTTAATTTCAGGCAATAACTGACTTGACAATTTTCCAAATTGTACATATAAAGTGGTTTTTTTATTTTGAATCTTGACAATACAAAAGAATTTGATGATAAAAGTTGAAGATTATCAATTACAAATGAATATCTTAAATTTGCAAAAGCCGAAAAGGCTTCCAAGTTTGTGGTGAAAGAAAGCAAGAACATAGCATTGGAAATGGAACATTTTATAGACACCACCATAAATGTCCATAACTACCTAACAAGCACTGAAGACTTACAAAGTAACAAATACATCCAAAAAGTTCCGCCATAAAATCCAGAAAAAGATACTCTCCAATATGCTTGGGAATTAGCCTTATGGCTGGCCAGCAACTACAATTGGGTTATTTCAGTAACTCAAACGGCTCGTCGAGACTTGGGTGAACTATATGTAATGATGCATTTTACAAAGCAATTCAAAAAAGCCTTTGTATTAGCAATCAAAGTAAAAATCCACTGGAAATTGTATTTATTAATCCTTTTTCATAAACTGAACAAGAACAAGTCTTGAATCCTATGAAGAGAGCCATGACTGATGTCATGAGAAAAAATGACTACACACGGTGAGAGTACTTTTGGTGATGTTATGGGGATACGGGCACATATCCCTGAATTTGGGTCTTTTTCTTTACAGTAAAATAGCTTATTTGAATACAAAAATTAAAAAACTGCAGTCAGATGATTATTTCCAAGGTTTGTCTCTTGAACTAATTTTCTGAACTTATAGGAGGGAATTTTACAAATAAGATGAAAGATGGTATGAATAAGGCAAACTCTACAGTCTGCTACTTACAGGTTACAGCCGCTCCTTTTATGGCAGGGCTGCGTCATGCTACAGCTAGGTGTGGATAATGCATGTATTTTTAAAGCAACAAGGTAAAAACAGCACTTGTATATTATAAAACAATCTTCCTCAGAAAAGGCTAAAATAGAAGTAGGTGGCAAACATACACCTTAAATTAAAATATGCAATTAAGTATGACAATAGCCCTGAATACACATAAAAATCATTTGACTCTTTTAAAAGGATCGCTGTGTGCCGACTCCATGTTGGAGAAGACAAAGTAGAGAAAAGCTGCCACAGCCAGGAAAACCACAAACTGAACCCAGAGCGGGATGAGACGGGAAGAATTTGTCTGTGTAGCATCGCCACCGGATCTCACAGGTGCTGGTTGTGAAGAGACGTTTCTGTAAGTGGATGTCGAATCATTGATGTATGGCCTAAAAAAAAAAAGAAGAGCGTTTTGTGAGATGCATAATGAGAAAGAAGCTGAAGAATATCAAATGTAAGTGTCTGTGTTAATATCAGGGCTGTCCTTTCTTAGCTGATCATCTATACAACTGTCGAGTTTATATTTTAGCTCATTCACTGTTTTAGGTTTTTTTTTTATTTTCTCCCCAATTATACGTGGCCAATTACCCCACTCTTCTGAGCCGTCCCGGTCGCTGGTCCATCCCCCTCTGCCAAGCCAGAGAGGGCTGCAGACTACCACATGCCTCCTCCCATACATGTGCAGTCGCCAGCCACTTCTTTTCACCTGACAGTGAGAGTTTCGCCAGGGGGACGTAGCGGGTGGGAGGATCACGCTATCCCCCCCAGTTCCCCCTCCCCCCTGAACAGGTGCCCTGACCGACCAAAGGAGGCGCTAGTGCAGCAACCAGGACACATACCCACATCCGGATTCCCACCCACAGACACAGCCAATTGTTTCTTTAGGGACGCCCAACCAAGCCGGAGGCAACACGGCGAACTAGCGATCCCTGTGTTGGCAGTCAACGGAATAGACCGCCATGCCACCCGGATGCCGTTTTAGGTTTAATCTAAGATGTGCTTTTGAAACATTTGCAACTGGGTCTACATCTTTAGAATCTGAACAATACTATATTTGTAGTATGTATCGGTGTTTTTAAAAAAAATTTTTTTAGAAACTACAGGTCAAAAATGTTCTTGATCCTAAGTGTATGCAGGGAAGGAGGGTAGGGGGATGAGAGGCAAAATGAAACATTTGAATAGAAAGCGGTAAATAAATTGGTTGATAAAATCTTTTGACTGTTATTCAACTTAATGATTTAGTCAAAGATAGCTGCAATGTCACTTAACTTACTCATCCACAAAATCCCTTCTGCTATAGTCAAGTCCTGTTCCTGAATAGCAATTCCTGTAAGGGAGTAAAACGTTTCTGGTATGATGTTCTTAACTGGTTAAAACAGAAAACAAAAATACTTGATAACTCAGAAAACTTACTCATCCTCAAACGCCCTCTCAGCATACTCCGGCCTCGACCTCATGTACGGTCCCCTGAATGGACACGAAAAAATATTGAGGATTTCTAATTAAAAGGAAAAAGAAAAAACTACACAGAGGAAATTTTTAATCTAACCCTCATGAAAGGATTTGTTAGACAACTGACCTGTCTCTTGAACTATCAACTGTGATCTGCAGAGCCGGAAAGCGAGAGATAATGTGTTAGAACTACATTACATGTTAAATATTCCTTGTGAAAATCAATGAAACGAATCCTTATTGGCTGACACTTACAGGTGGTCTGTAGGTATAATAGGTGACTTCCTCCTCTGAAATGAGAGGACCCAGAATGAGCAAAAATCAATGACGGTCTCCGTGGACATTCTTCCAGAAACCATGTGACCGTGTATTATAAATAACACAAATTGAAAATGTCATGCAACATGTATGCAAGAGTGGATTTTAATGTGGCTGAGGTGGTTAAGTTTAAGGTTAAAGGTAGGTAGAGGTTATAGGCCGGGAGCCAGGTCCAGCCCTCAGGATGTTTTCTGCTACTTTTTTTCCCACTATTATTTCCTGTTAACCTATACCTTGGGCCATCACAAGTTGATAACAAACACCCCCAACTCGGGGCCATTTGGTCATTCCTACCAAAATGATGTAAATGCAAATATTAATTACATAAATACAATTTACAATCTACAATTGCATAAATAGTCATACAAGTATGACATTTGGCAGGGAGTATCCTGAAACAAAGGAGAAAGTAGCAAAATAAGATTCTGGGAATTGCTGTCATTCTATTTTAAAATATCACCCACAATATCCCCAAACAGACAAAAAAAAATAAAAAATAAAAATAGAATGGCAGCTTGTATGACTTGTATAAACTTCTATGACTATTTATGCAATAGTGGGGCCTTAATATTTGCATTTACATAATTTCATAAGAAACATGACCCAGAAAAGGGGTTTTGGGCCTCTTGAGATCAAATGGCTCCGAGTTGGAGGCATGGGCAGTGTCAGGAATTTTTCACTGCGGTGGCTTAGCAGTTGCTATATCATTGCATGGGGCTGCCTTGGGTGTTAGGGTTGGGTGATCGTTTATATTTTCATAATAAAATGTCCAATCATGGCTACTCAAGAGGTGATCCGATCGCCAGGGGGAGACGGATTTTGAATAATCATCTTGACTGTGGCTCAGTGTCTGAAACAGTTTTGAAATAATCAAACCTTTAAGCTTTCTGCAAGCAATACAGTTAACGTTACATGAATACACATTCATAATAGAGTGAAAAAATGTCCCCCACCTTTTTCTCCCCAATTGTATCCAGCCAATTACCCCACTCTTCCGAGCTGTCCCGGTCACTGCTGCAACCCCCCCCCCTTCTGATACGGGTGGGGGGGGGTTGTAGACTACCACATGTCTCCTCCGATACATGTGGAGTCACCAGCTACTTCTTTTCACCTGACAGTGAGGAGTTTCACCAGGGGGACGTAGCGCATGAGAGGATTACACTATTCCCCCCAGTTCCCTCTCCCCCCCCGAACAGGCGCCCTGACCGACCAGAGGAGGCACAAGTGCAGCGACCAGGACAAACACCCACATCCGGCTTCTCACCCGTAGACATGGCCAATTGTGTCTGTAGGGACGTCCGACCAAGCCGGAGGTAACACGGGGCTTCGATCTGGCAATCCCCGTGTTGGTAGGCAACGGAATAGACCCCAAGCCAACCAAACGCCCAAGTTTGAACATTTTATTTAATCATTAAAACATCTTTTTAATAGCAATGTCTCCTATTCAAACAACGGCTCCCTTTTGAAAATCCATGTTTTGTGCTTGGTGTGACAATATCACAACATGAAATAAAATGAAATCAAAGTCACTTAATTTTGTCATTGTACAGGTTACAATGACATTTGTCTTCTGTATTTAGCCCATCCTATTGTATAGGAGCAGTGGGCAGCTGCAGCACCTGGGGACCAATTCCAGTTCTTCTTTCAATTGCCTTGGTTATGGACACAGGCAGGAGTATTAACCCTAACATACATGTCTTAATATCACAAGATCATGTTCCTTTTAACATTATTACCTTATCTTTAATATCACAATCCAAATCATATCCATACCGTTAACTACTCTTATGGAGCGCAGAGCAAAGCTTTGGTGAACAGGCATATGGAGAATGGCAATGCGGGGTGTCAGATCCATTACAGAGAGAATTATGCACTTTTATTAAAAGCGACATACAGTGACTATAATGTACTAATTGCACTTTTATTCAAAATGACTTAACGAGTCACTCATTAATACTAGGAACAACAGCACATGAGCACCAACACGCGACTGTCATCACACACTGAAAAATTAATGTGACTGTTCAAGACATAACATGAACATTAAACGTAGCCTATTGCCAACATAACAATCTCTCACACAAACTTCACCAGAATACTATGAATATTATTGAGAAGTATGCCTATTGTCATTACCAGCACATCACATTCTGTTACTTTTGCATAAATACCAACTGTTCAATCAAATAACATAACTTAAGGTTAGCCTACCCATCAATGGACATCTGTCATAGCAGAACAATGTGCCTGTTGTTGTGGTTCATGGCAAAAGCAGCCATAATATCTTGCACATCAAGGGCCCTCGCTCGTTTGGAGCTGATGGACAACTAAGTCAACCTGGCTTAGTTGCTGTTTCTAGTATCCCTGCTGTTGCTACTTGTGTAATTTATGACATGGCGTAAACAAGAAAAGCTGCATTTGCAGGTCGCCAGTGTGATGGATAGTGTGACTGATATACACAAAAGTCTGTGCAAATCAATAAATACATCCTTGTATGGTCAGAGAAGAGACAGAAATTCATGTGTAGTGTTCATGATCTGTCCCTGTTCTTTTTTTCTGTCAAGGTGCCATCAGACTTGGTTTACTTCTGCAGACAAGTTGTCATCTGTTATCCTGTAATTTTGGCCTATGGTGACAGAGATTCTATTTCAAGAAATGAATTGTGTTTCAGGTTTAAGGCAGACGTGTCCCATAGAACATCACATGACTCCGATGAAAAATGCCTTTTCAGTTCGTTCACAAGTCTGTCAATGACAGGATAGAAGCAGTGCTTATGGATGTCATCGGTGTAATTGATTGGTGGGTGCTTTCCTGCTGGAGCATCAACTACAAATCCCTCTAGGTGGTTCGGTTGCTGAGCCTGTCTCTTCTCTTGTCTAAGCCGGACGGGGATGCCAGCCTTTGAGGGCAGGGCCTGCGCTTTGTCCCATTTGTCATTCCACGACTTCTCGCTTCACTTTTCTGAGGGAGATGTAGTCATGGATTCAAAAAGATCCATTGTAGATGCTAGCTGCAGATCTGGGGACTGTAAATGGTCTGACAAGAATTTGGTGGTGCAAAACAGATCCTCAAATAAAGTGAGTTGAAGAGCTAACTAACCGTCTATCAGTGCCTTTGTTCCCCTTAACTGTCTTCCTCTGAGCATTTGATTGTTTGACAACATCATCCTGCATTGCACGGATTGCTGGCAGGGTTTTCTGAATAGCCCACACTGCTGAATATTGACAAACCCATCTTGATTCTATTAACTTTTTCAGTTCAACCAGCTTTTGTGTTGGCTCAAGTTTCTTTTGTTGATTTTTAAGGAAAACTTCATGTACGACAGAGCTGGAAAAACCACTGTACAGCATCTACACAGTTTAAAAGAATTCTCCAGCTGGTTGCACATTATTGATGCAGTCAACTAACACTATATTGAGCCGGCGGGCATGACAATGTACATAAAGAGTCTGTGGGACCTCCCTCCGAAATTTCTCCTGCATGCCGTTATTGCATCCCGACATAACAGCGGCACCATTATAGCGCTGGCTTATGCACATGTTGTGGTCAGTGTTGCATGTACTAAGTGTCTGTTTGATTGTTGTCAAGTGTGAATCAGCATCTAAGCCATCCGCTGGGGTGGGATGAAGGAACTCCTCCCATACTTCATTGTTGTGCAAGTACCACAACATCTCTGCTCTCGTCTACCATCAGTGCAAAACCTCTAACTTCCTTAACTTCTCCACTAATTTGGTCCATAACCATATTCTCAGATTGTCGGATATTTTTAATGTTATGGTTTTGTTAAATTTGCCAATAACATGTAAGAGTTCAATAAATTGCCCCAGTTGGCTGATATTACATCTTCCCTGTGTCCTCATTGTGTAACAGTTTGACATGCCGCATAATGCAGTGCCTCTATGACTGCCTGTATATACTCTCTATTTTCATGCACCATTTTTGAAGGGCCCTCACTCAGTGCACTTCCAATTTTTGAACCACTCCCTTTTCTTAAAATGAATTCAGACCATGCATCCATGGCGTATTTGTGCCCAGCGCTCACATGGTGTGTTTGGAAAGACTGGGTAGCTTTGATCCAAGTGCTGAACCCATCCTGTGTAAATGCTGTCTCTTTATGATTACCGTCTGCAAGCAAAGCAGAACGCACAGCCCTTGGTAATCAAATATTCCAAGCAGGTATACTGTTCATAACATTGGTGATTGAAGGACCGCATTTGAAGTCCGTACTTCTTTGCCAGGTATTTTTGGAGAACAGGGTGCCATGGTCCTTTGTTGGGTGTGTGGCTAATATCAGCTACACCACTCTGCTGTAGCTCGGGGTGGAGGCTAACTGCTGATCAGATGACGGGGACAGGAGTTCTTCTTTATCCTCCCGAACATTATTGGAGTCCTTGCTGCAAACTTGCTCATCCTGGCTGTCGGCCTGCTCTTCTTCAACATTGCCAGAGACAGCAGAGTTAATATTTCTCTCATGTATCTCCCTAACATTTGTTGAGGTCCATGGTCTTTTGGGCACGAGAAATCTCTCCACGTTCAGCTCTCATTAGCTAATATCTGAAGTGTGCAAAACGCAAGTAGCGCTACTTTGAGAAAAGACTGCATTTAGATTTTTTTATTCATTGTGTTTGTAATTAAAAATGCATAATATATTACCAAAATAATAAAAAGGATTTTTTAAATAATTCATATTTTTATTAGTTTTCACAACGAAATTCTTGGGGTCGCTTTGCAGTTGCTATGCCAAATCTTGGTGTTGCTATAGCAACTCCAAGCAACACCGTAGCGCCTTCTTTGGTTGGGGCTGCTCGTCATCAATTTGTGATGGCTCAAGGTATAGGCTAACAGGAAATAATAGTGAAAAAAGGTAGCAGAAAACATCCTAAAGGCTGGACCTGGCTCCCAGCCTATTAAATTTAGAGTTAAGGATCAATATTGGTTAGTTGTATGGGCTGCTATATAAGTAGTTGGGCTGTCTTCGTCAAAGCATGTGGTTTCCTAAAGAATGTCCAAAGAGACTCACTGCAGGATATCCTAAACATGTATCCCCTTTTCTTTATTCCTGTATTCTGCATACTGTTTCTTTCTGTACATACCTTCTTCTCTGTAGTAGGTTTTGTCTGGGGATGTTTTAGGTTTTCTCTCTTTGGTCATGGCCTCTTTCAACTTCTTTTCATAGAGACCTCTGGTGGAATCTGTGCACAAAACGACAGAGTATGTCAAGTCAATTTTATTTGTATAGCTCAATATCACAAATTACAAATTTGCCTCAAGGGGCTTTACAGCAACACAACATCCTGTCATACCTGTACGTGCAGGTAGTAATGTAATGGGTTTAAGGCAGTGGTTTTCAAAGTGTGAGGCCCGCCTCCCCTGAGGGTGCCAAAGAGTTTCAGGGGAGGCGAGGGAAAAAAAAGCAGGGAAATACAAGAAAATGTCTGAATCCAGCAGAAAGTGCAGAAAGTATGATGATGTATCTTGAAAGTTGGGATTTTCTTGGATGCAGACTCACTGCTCCCATTAAGGTAGAGAAGGCTATGTGGGCTTTACATGGAAGGGTTAAAAAGAGTGAACAACGTCAGTGGTAGTGGAGGGTATATGCAGGTATACAGAGTATCACCACCTCTTTTTCTGTCAATTTACAGTATAATCACCTATCAGCCAAGAAGTCATTGAAATATAAAATATAGGAAACTTTCTCCTTAGTGATCTACCCATCTAGGTCGCCGTATGTCTATCTCCTCAATGACTACTACACCACCAAACAACATGTATTTCCCAGAGTGCATTTCAAACTTTACTTAACAGGTCAGCATTGTGCATCAATGGGTTGTGTACATTTTCATGTTCTCCGTTCTGTTTTGTTAAAAGGTGATGGATATATGTTCAAATTTTTTTTTTACTTTAGAAACATGCACAAATAGTCATTGGCCTTTAACTAATTCTTAACCACTTTTATTGATTTTTATTCAAACGTGGGAGATGGACTGAGTGTTCAAAATAAACATTTTCAAACCTTTATAGTTAGGATTATTATTCATTATTATAATTATCATCATTATTATGCCTTTTATTAAAATGAGGGAGGTCCCGGGGACTTGATCTCTGAAGGGAGGCTCACTGTCTTGAAAACCCCTGGTTTAAGGAATTCATTGGCAACAGGTCAAGTGGGAAGGGGTCTGTTAACGTTCAAGTCTTGGGTAGCCTTTTGTTACGTCGTTGAACATTTCTCTTGTATGTTCTCTTTCACAGATCAACAGAGTTCCGTGCGATGTCTGTGTTTTTTTAAACTTGTTTCTCAAAATAAAACTATGGATATCTAAAAATAGTCACGGGTTGACCAGCATAACTTCGAATCAGAAATGAGCGCAGAGTAAAATTACTCACTCACCGACCACAGGTCCATGCTTTATCCCATAATAATCAAGCAGCTCGCTTATTTCCTGGTAAGACTTATTGCCCAATACAGACATGGTTTTTGACTCGACTCCCTTTCTGAAATCACGGGTTTAAAACAGGAATCTTCTTGTTTATGCTGTATTCACATGGAATCCAGTAGACGGTGAACGGCAGGACGGAAACGGAACGGGGGGGGGGGGGGAGAACCAAACTGCGCGACGGAACGGCAGGACGGTTTAAAAAAAACTACATGGGTTGCTATGTTGATTTTGTGTTTTCTGCAAAAACTAAAAAGTAAATTAAATTGTACAAACGTGTTTTATGTTTGTTTTATTGAATGATATACCGTAATTGTGTCAATCCTTATACGTATAAAATTATTTCGCCATATTTTGTTTTGTGAAGTCCTACGTAACATCCGGTTGTACGTTCGGTCCGGAGAACGGCAAAAGGTTTAAATATTTTAACTTTTGACAGCAGTGCCGTTGATCGTTGCCCTCCCTCATATGCCGTGACATCGTTGCCGTTGTCCGCATAATTTACTGCTGTCATCTGATTTTACTATCCTGCGCTCATCCACAATAATAACTCCCGGTTAGCTGTCTGCCGTTTACCGGATTCAACATGGCTGCAGTTAGTTTGCGAAAGACATCGGATCCGCTTGTTTTTTGTTATTTTTTTGTTTTATCTTTTTAAAATACCTTTATTATAGAAACAAAATCTTGCCATATCAACAACAAATTAGCAAATAGTACAACTCAGATTGAGCTATTACATTTTTTTATTTCATAAAACAGAAAAACAAGGGAAAAACAATAATAAGACAAAAAGACAGAGGTCTAATCAGAAATCAATATATCTATGTTTTTTGTAAATATGCAAAGCTTGTTTGGTTTGTATTCATTTCAGTGCTTTCTTAAATGTATTAATTCATTCATGAAGACTAAGAATGGTGGCCTGGCATTAATAAATCTAGAGCTATGGACAAATTGTATAGCCATAATAATCAGGCTATTGTACAACATTTCCATATTTTTATCCTCCGTTATCCAAATTTAATATCAAACCGTCGCTTTTCTATCGGTAAACGTGAAACTCCGCCCATTATTTTGTCAAAGTGCCTAAAACGTTCGCACTCCATTGTGTACAGTTCGTGTTTCCGTTTCCGTTTAGACGACGTTACTTTGTGATCGGTACGTTTGCAGACACGCTGCAGCGCCACCGGCTGACTGGTGAGACTTCTTGCCTGAATGGGATAAAGTCCACCCTGCACCATAGCCGTTGTTTCCTCAGGTTTAAATTATTATCTACTGTAAAAAAAAACACAGACATCAGACCAACCATTTATAAACCTTTATTTGGGGCAGCATTTTACGTTTTACAAATTCTTTGCATAACTAACTCAACATATATTCCAGGTTTTTTACAAAGTCCTTTAGTCAATTCATTCTTTTTTTTCTTAAATCTTCTTCTTCTTTTCCCATCTAGTAGGCTCAAAGCATGTTTTAAGGAGTAATCAAGCGTTAGCTCTTAAAGAAAGCAGCTCGGCCTATCCAGTCCATTTGGTCTGTGGTCCACCAGAACATCAGCACTCCAATCAGTAGTACCAGGCACATCTTCAGCATTAACTTCAGTAAGCCAAGACACTACAGTAATAATGACAGGCAAGTCAGAACAAAGGCAGGTAAATATCTCTTGGTAGTGAGGAACACCCCCCCCACACACACACACACAATATGGACATATCAGAATCACTTTCTATAAGGACACATCTTGTGTTTTTTGCTGCAAACCTGTGTGTTGCTGGGACCTGCCAAATTCTCAGGTATCAAACTTGGCTGGGAACTGTTCATTTTCAGCATCTCAGACTCCTTCAGCTCCTTGAGCAGACAAAACAATCACCACAGTTTGTCATAAGCATATTTATGTATGAGTGCATGAAATAACCACGATCTTACATCATGCGTGTCTGTGGAGCTTAGTTCTTCTTCCCCATCTGTGGAGCTGTCGAGCGAATCTCTCTCACTGCTGGGAAAGTAGTAAGCACAGGTCAGTTTAGTTCAGCCACTGAGCTGCAATAGTATGGATTACCAGCAATGTTGCCAGGTTTCCTAAAAATGCCTTACCAATCAGCGTCATATTGGATGATTTGAGACAACTGATCTGTGCAGAACTGGACTTTTATCTTTCTCCCTAAAATGAACGAAATTAAAAAAAAATCCATGACACCAATTCACAAACTGTGAAATACAAATGAAATTTTGAATAAACCCTTTTTTTTAACCCGATTACTTTTTCTCAGTCTTGGTCCTTCAAGAATATTATAATCTTATATACACACCCACCTTCTTCGCCATTCTCCATTTCATCGCCGCTGTAAAAGTTGTAGAAAGCCTTAATTCTCTCTTGCTCCTGCTCCCAGTTCCTCTCTTCTTCATACTCATCACCTCCAAACTGCCCTAGCTCGGTGTTTCTTGCATCCTCACCATCATTGTTGAAAAAGAATTGGTCATCCACAGATCCTTGTTTAGACGAGTGAATGGTTGTGTGGATTTCCTCCCTTGGCTCCACCAAAGGTTGGATTTCCCCAGCGACCTTATCTCCAGAAATTACGGCCACTGCCAGTGTTTCCTCTTTGCCTATGTCTTCCCTTCCTAATGGTGGATTTTCAGATAAAAAAGCCCTTGTCGATGACACATCAGCATCCCAAGAGATGCTAAAAGCCGGTAGTGGCTGTGCTTTGTTGCAGGTGTTCGTAAAAGCTTGGTCGTCGGAGATGGTCCGCCTGACAAGCTCCGCTCTGCTCTCGCTGTGAATTTGAGCACATTCTGGTGGTTTGTGTTTAGGGCCTTGGTGACGCGCGTTATCTGTGCGCCTCCAACCGCTGGTGTCATCACTGTAACAGTAGGCGTCGCTGTTGGACTGATGTCTCATGCTAAAGTCGGTCTCAACGTTATGTTGACGTGGGTGGAAACTGGGCATAGCTTTATCTGTCAGAGAGGTTGTTGCTTTTGTCTGCCCCTCCCCCTCGCTGCAGGCATTATGCTCTGCATCTAGGTAAGTAGTCTCATCTGCCTCTTCTCCAACAACCCATCCTGTCACTGCTGCATGACCCAATACGTGTTTGACAAGCCCCATATTTTCTCTGCTGTGTTTTCCTCCACTTCCCAAGTGCAGGCCCATGAACTGCGCATCTTCATCTGTCCCTTTACATTCAATAACCAGATATGGGTCTTTCTTCTCATCAGTGTCTACATCACCAGCCACGCATGTATCCTTTGCCCCAGCTCTTTCCAGATTGGTGTTCTCTTTTGGCAACACACTCAATTTATCTTTATTCCCCGCATTCATTCCTCCGTCTTCCACGTATTCACACGAAGAGAGGTCCGAGGGGTACTGAGCAAAGCTCTCACCTGCTTCTTGGTGGTCGTCCCCAGAGAAATCCTTTATTTTTCCCATAACATCTTCATCATCAGAAATAAGATCCTGAAGATTTTGCAACAGTTGTTCAGGAAAATCAAGAGTGGCACTTGGGTTGCCTCCATCCTCTTGGGGCAAACACTGGTTGAGGAAATGCATGCCTTTCCCTTCATCCTTTTCAAGTTTTATGCCCTCACACTCTGAGTGAGTTGAAACCTCAATCCTCTCCTCTCTCCTCTCTTGCTCATCCTCTTCAATCCCATCACCTTGTAGGTTCTCCTCACAAAGACGTTTAGGGATTTCCCTAAAATAGGACACATCCTCATCACTTTCATTCTGACCTCTCTTCTTGTTTCTAACTTGAGGGTTTCCAGTGTCCTCAGGCACCAGGGGAAGTCCCCCAGCGAAGATCCTGTCCTCTTTATCACTATCCCAGAACCCCCCTTCACAACGTACAACCACTGACCAATCCTCTGGTTGTTCTCCTGCTCCTAAATCCTCCTCCTCCTCCTCCTCCTCCTCCTCCTCCTCATCTGCCCCAGAGGTGGAGCCTTCTTCCTCTTCCGGATCTCCCTCCGAGCTTTCATACTGCTCCCTTAGTGTTTGGTCCATGTTAATGACACTGACCTTTGTACTTGAAGAATCTTTATTATCTTTCTCAGCAACATTATCCTCCTTGAAATCCTCATCCTCATCCTCATCATCCTCGTCCCCATCACGTTCATCATCCTCATCATCCTCATCATCCTCATCAAGGTTTTCACAAGAATTGTTTCTTTCGGTCGCTTCAGACTCTTCATCACAACGTACAGTGTTGAAGTCCAACTCGCCATCAGGGAAAGATGGGAGGGATGTTTCTGTAACACCATGATTGTAGAAATAAGTACTTGAACAAACTCAGTGACTTAACAACAAAATGTCCGTGCTGGTTCCTTTTGTAAAAGCTTTCGGTGTGTAAGGCCTCAGTCCAGTGGCTGTTACATGTCAAACATGTATTGGAACAAATACAATGCTCTACCTACATGGTGAAAACACACATCTTGCTTACCTGAAAATGCACCACTTAGCAGACCAGCAAGGCTTTGTTCCATCCTTGTTTGTCAAGTCTAATAGGGAAAAGCGACACTTTCTGGTCGGAGTTATTTCAAGACAAACAAACATATATCCCCTGGCAGACCATGTATCATTTGAAACACTGTCTCTTAAGTTGCCCGGAAAAAAAAGCGAAGTCTCATTTGTTGTTGCTTCAAGTAACTTCCTGTCAAAATGGGGATGCAAAAGCAAAAAAGCAAAAAATAAAATAAAAAAAAAATATATTAAGTGTCTGAGAATAGAAATTTTGAAAAAAAGACAAAAATGAGGATAATCTAGAAGATGAGCTATAAATTTCTTATAAAAAGTGAAACAGTCATAAAGCTACTCTCTTTGTTTTCAGTTGCTGAAGCTGGTCTGTTGCTGCTGCAGGAATGAATCCTCCACAGTATGTGATAATGATGTCAGCTTTGATGTGGCTTTGATTTCAGATGCACGGCAGAAGCACCAGCACTCAAACACTCACTTCCTTCATGGTTTAAAAAAAAGAAGAAGATGTTTATTGGCCTCTAAAATGACAGACATGATTGTCATGTGTAATTTCCAGACAACCATACTCAAAACACCATTCTAATAAGAATTAAACCCAGTTAAAAATCAGTTAAAGTTATGATGACAGCAGTGTTTTCAGATGGTTGGTTGCCATGAGTGGTCTAGAGTTCATTGCGGAGGAGGTAGCGGTGTTTAGGCTTTAGGTCAACTTCTACTGGGAAGTGGTCACTGACCTCCAGAGCCTAAAAGCCAATCAAATGAATCCATGTTAATAAAAACAAACAAATAGTGAAAAAAACAAAGATCAAAATAAATAGTGGAAGAAAATGTAAAAAGAGCTTTAAGTTGACCACATTTGTGCTTGTATAAGAAAAGTTCACCTCCTCCTCAGTCAAATGGAACTGCTCTTTAAAGTTGAACGGCTGAGCTGAACCTGGCACGACACCAGAGGAGATCTCCCGCCCATGGACAATGATCCTGTTGATGGATGAATATGCAGAGGACATATGACACGTTTCCTTGTCTGATTCAGATGATCGCTGCCATGATATTCCTAACACCACGTGGACCTACAGCACTTGTCATTTCAAAAGATCATTAGGTCTCCTCGTTTTGATTACAAAGTGACTCCCCATCACCACGTCTCGACATGGGAAGAGAGCGTAAACAATCGCTTGTCGCATTTGGTCGGTCTTGTGGAGGCGGCACCAGTCACTGACCTGTCATAGGCACAGTGTGTTTTTCCACGGACAGTCGTATCCTGCTCATCTCCGATTAGCCAGCGGAATTTGGGGTCACTCCTCAGACGTACGGCCCTTAAGCCCTTGATGGTGACATAGCTGCAACCCGCATTAAGATCCCCCAAGATAATCACATTCTAGGCAAGGGGAAGAAAGTAAAGAGGGAAGAAGAGTAACTAAAATCACTGACCAGTTTCATCATATGTGGAAAAGAAAGCCTCCATTAGACCAAATGATCCGGCCAATTACCCCACTCTTGCAAGCCGTCCCGGTTGCTGCTCCACCCACTCTGCCGGTCTGGGGAGGGCTGCTGACTACCACATGCTTCCTCCGATACATGTGAAGTCGCCAGCCGCTTCTTTTCACCTGACAGTGAGGAGTGAGGAGTTTTGCCAGCGGGACGTAGCGTGTGGGAGGATCACGCTATTCCCCTCCAGTTCCCCCTCCCTGAACAGGCGCCCCGACCGACCAGATGAGGCGCTATTGCAGCGACCAGGACACACCCACATCCGGCTTCTCATCCGCAGACACAGCCAATTGTGTCTGTAGGGACGCCCAACCAAGCCAGAGGTAACACAGGGATTCGAACCTACGATCCCCGTGTTAGTAGGCAACGTAATAGACCGTTGCACTATCCGAATGTCCCCCAAATGAGGAAACTTGACCATTGTTATGACATAGATCCAAAGTATCTAATAGATTTGAATAGCTATGACCAAAAGAAAAAAATTTTTTTTAACCCACGTCAGTGTTCCACTTCTTGTTGATTTCTCTGAAGACAGTATACAGTTCATCAATCTCTTTCATGGCTGTTTTGGGGCTGGTGTGCTGGCCAATCAGGACCAAATCCTTAGCCACTGCAAAAGAAGCCACGTGTGACACACCTTGCATGATGGTGTTCATATTTTTTTTTTTCTTAAAAATCCCTAAAAAGTGTCATTCTTTTCTTCTCACGGGTTGTAGGGGAGTGGAATCGGACAATGAAAGGCTCCCTGGAGAAAACATCTGTTTCATTGGTTCCTTCCCCCTCCAGTTTGGGATATTGATATAGTGCTCTGACTTGTAGCAGGTTGTCTCTAGAGATGATAAGAAGGCAAGAGGAAATATGGGATGGTTTGCACGGGAGCTTACTATTTTTCCGTTATCGGAAGGTCGTTTACCTGTAAATGTAGACATATTGTTCCTTGTAGGATTTCTTCCCCAGTCTCTCGCTCTCCATGTAAGAGTATGAATTGGCTTTGTCAAACCTGGTGGTAAAAAGGCAGAACAGGGAGTAGTTGGAACACTATTTTACAAAGATTGAACAGAGCTTTGACAGGTTTTTGCTATTTCTGACCCCCAAAAAAATGTTTATCGAAGCTTGCACCTGTTGAGGTCCTTGACTAGCATAGGTATGGCTTCCCCCTTAGAGTCTCTGACCTCTTGAATTAGACACAGGTCGCACCGAGCGAGGATCTTGGACATGAAATAGAGATAGAAATCAGCTGTCTTACTCTGTGTGAATGTTATTCTACTTGCGGTTAAAGATTGTGCACACATCCTGCGAATACCTTTAGTAGAAACCCCATAACCTTTTTGTTGCTAGCCTTTGCCTCTCCGAAGCTCTGAACATTGAAGGCACAGATCTTCAGGGATTGTGCCATATTCAACACACACAGGCCCACAACACACAGCAGGAGAACCGGAGGCCTCATCTTGAGGTGCTCTTCTTTCTATAAACACGAGAGAGGCGAGAGCACCGTTTTCCATCTTGTGAGTTACATTAGAAAACCTTGTAAGACGTCTGCACCGACATAGTAATTAAACGCTTATTATAATAACATCATATTTCTCTATGATGACAAGATTTGGCTCAACGTTAAGTCGATGGCACTGCAGTCTCTTACCTGTCGATGCTAGCTTGCCTGGGAGATTGACCTCAGACCAGAGAAGATCCATCTGCTGAATGGCCCTTGGTCTATTTGGGGAACATACAGGTAAACCTAAATGAAAGACCGGGAGTGTGGTGGACGTGCTGTGTCAGTATTCATCAAGAATGGAGCTTCATCTGGAACTGTTAAAAACCACTCAACACAATGAACAATGGACTGTGTGTCCCATTCAGTTAATTCAACTGCTGATTGTGTATTGTCTCTAGGTTTGAGAAGGATCAGACAATAGATGATGCCATATGATTTGTAGTTTTTTAATGGACTTTTCCGTGGATTTCAGACCATAAACAAAAGCAAGTGTCATATCGAACCGAGGGAATGCATCCCTCAGCTGTGTGCTTCATAGCGGCAGTGTCCGTCAAACCTCTGGAAGAAATGTTAAGTGTTTTGATATGTGCCAGCAACACAAGTAAAATCAAGTAAAATCACAATCAGTGTGTTTTGCAGTTTGATTGGCATAGTTTAAGTTGTTACAAGGGTTAAATCGTTTTAAGATAATGATTTTCCTCCATAATCCACCACCATTCCCCTATTGGAATTTCTCTTGTGATCATACATATATCACGATTCCCAGCTCCAAGATGACGCGTCCATTGTCTTAACCGCTTATCCTGCTCCAAGATGTCGCAGTCTTCAGTAATTTTGATAAGCCTTTTTATCTGGGTGTAGTGCGCTTCTCACTTATTGCGTTTGTGGATAAAATAGTATTTTTCTCTCATACGCCAACAGTCAAAGTTATAAATGTATTGATACTTGCATGGAGAACATTTTTCAAATGTGTGTTTGAAAAATCACATTTTCACATCACATTTTCTTTTTATATATCTTGTAAATTCATATAATTTTGTTATCCTGTTTTAATGTTATATCCTTCTCTCACTAAGTTATATGACTTTTTTTTTCTTTTTTACATGGTGGTGGTGGTGGTGTGGCTCAGGTCCTGGGCTGTTCCGGTGGCGCCTGGACACTGCTTGGCATCCTCCTCATCATATTCTTCATACATTTTATAAGTCCATTATAATCCTGTTATCCTCTTTCAAGGTTGTATTGTGTAAATTGTGTAAACACAACATCCATTGCACGTTGTCTGTCTTGCGAGAGAGATCCCCCCTCTGTTGCTCTCCCTGAGGTTTCTACCTATTTTTTCTTTTTTTCTCCCTGTTAAAGGTTTTTTTTTTAGGGAGTTTTTCATTATCCGATACGATGGTCTAAGGAAAGGATGTTGTGCTGCTGTAAAGCCCACTGAGGCAATGTTGTAATTTGCGATGTTGGGCTATGCAATTAAAATTGACTTGACTTGTTTGTCTCGCATTTTCGTGTTTCCTGCTGCTTCGATAAGACATTGTTTTATGGACATATCAAATATCTCCTTCAACTCAGACTTTCTATTCTGAATATGCGTTGCCATTTAATTTACAATTCAAAATCAGGGGGACTCACATTTGTCAAATTGTCATCCTATTTGACCACATGAATCCAAAAACACTCAAACCATTTTATGCCAGACAACATGCCTTTGAGACTCATTTAATGCTGTTATTATTGTAAGATGGATTTTTTTCCCCATTAAATGGAGCTGTGGCATGTGAGAGAGAAGCTGCCCAACTCATATATGTTTAGTATGTTCTTGCTTAGGTCATGAGTTTCTGTTTAACATAGTGCATTACTTATTCATGTTGATGTGACATTTATACATGCATTTCTGTTTTTGCTGCAACTGCATAGAGTGGGGAGTCATAAAAATTCAAAGTGTGAACTATGGATGAACCGACTATCACATGCGCTCCTCTGGTTCAGCACCCTGAATGGTCCCCCAGTAGGCAAGCGATCCATGAGGACAGACTCCAACCAGCTGAAAAAATGCTGCCAGCCATGACAGCTGGATGCTATGAGCCCCGTTCACCTGGAATATAGGCATGAAGGTTTTGTTTATGGATTTTTTCTTTAACACCATTGAACATTAAAAGGCCTTGTCTAAAAGGCAATGTACATCTGTGACTGACAAATGTAGCACTTCCTCCTCTGTTTACTAAATGTACTTCCTCCTCGGTTTCTGTCTCAATAAATTTACCACGCACTGTTCTACCGACGAGATTATAGCATATATATATATTATTGACTATTGCAAACTGTTCTCTTCTCTCACATCTTTTCTCTCTCTCTGAATGATGTCTTCTCCTTTCTCTTTTCCTGTGTGTGTGAATGGTGTGATGTGAGTCTCTCTTGTGTACAATATTTTTTTTTGGGGGGGGGTGCAATTTACCTTGGTGCAGCAAGGTAAATTGTGACCCCCCAAGAGAAATTGTTAGCACCAGCCATCACTGGTGTGCACGTGCAGTCTGTCCTCCTCCCAGGTCTCCATGGTGATGGTGGTCACCACCTGGACACTGCTTGGCACCCCCTCATCACATTTTTTTTTAATATATCTTATAAATCCATATGATTTTGTTACCCTGTTTTAATGTTATATCCCTCTCTCACTAAGCTTTGTGACTGTTTATTTATTTATTTTTGTCTCCATGGTGATGGTGGTCATGTGGCTCGGGTCCTGGGCTGTTCTTTTGGCATCTGGACACTGCTTGGCATCCTCCTCATCATATTCTTCATATGATTTATAATTCCATTATAATTCGTTTATCCTCTTTCAATGTTGTATTGTGTAAATTGTGTAAACACAACATCCATTGCACGTTGTCCATCTTGGGAGAGAGATCCTTCCTCTGTTGCTCTCCCTGAGATTTCTTCCTATTATTTCTCCCTGTTAAAGCGTTGTTTTTTTAGGGAGTTACTCCATATCCAATACGAGGGTCTAAGGACAGGATGTTATGTTGCTGTTAAGCCCACTGAGGCAAATTTGTAATTTGTGATTTTGCACTATACAAATAAAATTGACTTGACATGACTCCTCTGTCGTCCATGAAGGTGTAAATGGTAGGAGCCGTTGTGACGTATGGATGGTGAATAATGTCTTAGGAGACTCTTGTCAGGGGATACACAAGTTGTTGGATGTGAAACTGACTCTGGCCCTACTTTAAACAGTCTTTTCACCAGATAAATTCATTTCTCTCTAGTTAAAATGTGATGGTAGCTACTATAAGATTTTAAAATGACTGGGGGGACACTGCCAAAGGTGGCTGAGAATGACAGAGCTAAGATCCTGTGGAACTTCAAGTTCCAGGCTGACAAGCTGGCTAACCAACCAGACATTGTGGTGGTCACCAAGGAAAGGAAAGACAGCAGTAGTGATCAATGGAGCAATCCCAAGCGACAGCAACATCAGGAAGAAAGAGCATGAGAAGCTAGAGAAATACCAAGCCTGAAGGAAGAATTAGATCAGATGTGGAAGGTCAAATCCACAGTAGTTCCAGTGGTAATAGGAGCACTAGGGGTTGTGACCCCCAAACTGGGAGAGTGGCTCCAGCAGATTCCAGGAACAACATCTGAGGTCTCTGTCCAGAAGAGTGCAGTCCTAGGAACAGCTAAGATACTGCCGCAGAACCCTCAAACTGCCAGGCCTCTGGTAGATGACCCGAGCTTGAGGAAGACACTCACCACCCAAAAAGGGTGGGAGGGAGATCTTTTTTTATATATGTGCGTGCGCACATGTTTAATACTTCTGTAGGTGCAACCAAACAGGCACAAAATGTACTTGGCAGCAACTGAAGAATACAAGATGAAATCTTCAATTAGGTTAAATGCACTTATTGTAAGTCACTTTGGATAAAAGTGTCGGCTAAATGACTGTAATGTAATGTAATGTAATGTAATGTAATGAAATATAAAAATATAATTCATCCAGGTAAGGTATAATTTAATTACAAGCAATTATGAGGTTGTTTAGCCTACCCTACCTAATTAAACAGCATTCAGTGGCAACATTCAACATGTATATCTTCAAGTAGTTAGTAAAATTTTATCCAAGCAAAAAAAAAAGCGATTTTTTTCCAGCCATCCCAACACTGCCCATATTTAATATTGTCTATTTGAAAGCAACACCTAAATGCCTTTATACATACAAGTCTCCAAATTTGTGCTTACTAGATATTCAAATCTGACCTCCATTATAGCCAATAAAAAAAAAGAAAAAAGGCTGACCCCCAAAAAACAGGTGGGGGTCCACCACCGCCACCACCACTCACACAGGTTGAAGAGTTGAAGAGATGGCCCTCAGTCAAAACAGTGGGCGATCTATTCCTGAAGGCATCTCTGGGGGAACTCATCTGACCCAACCACCCCCAGGACACAAGAGCCTGCATAAGAGGGTGTCAAATTAATGATATATGTACATTCGTCCTTTTGCCAGTGTTAGCTCAGTGACACCCACCCATCCATCCTTAGTTGTCCTTCAGACATCATAATCGATTTTAAGGTGACTCAGTTATATATTTGAACTAAAACAGCAACTAAAACAGTTATTGCCTACCTGAACTCCTTCATTCAGGTCTATGCACCCTCCTGCTGCCAATGAAAGGCACCTGGTACTACTACCACAACAGGGCCCTAAGTCGCTAGCTAGACTCTTCTCTTCTTCTGTACTTCTGAGGTAGAAAGACACAGCTCTTCTGCAGACACCTCTGCACTTGATGGACTGAAGAAAAAGAAAAAAAGAAAGAAAAACAATCTGCTGCTATGCTTCTGTGCACTCTATGTATTGCCTCTGTGCACTTCCTGTTGGCACATATCGGACTCAAACTTAGCTTTAATACACTCGTGTTGTTCTCTCCTGCCTAGCTCCTCGCTTACATTGTATCAGCTTTCAGATGTATGTCACTTTGGATAAAAGCATCTATTTAAATGAAATTGTAACTTTGAAAAATTGTGATGTGGCCTGCACATTGTTGTAAAAGTAAAATTCAAATTGGGTGGAGCACTTTTCTGGGTAAAGTTCTAATTTAACTGTCTAATCTTCTTCATTTTCTACCAGTTACTGATGGTGTAATCTGTCTGGTGGAGCCTTCTGCCATAACAGACCTCCATGCAGCTGTAATTTCTCTTAATACGCCACAGATTTTTCATAATGGGTTAGAGTAGAGCACAAAAAATGTAAATTTTCATTACAGGAGGATGATGAAGACACCTTATCGGCTGCCACAGAGAGGGAAGATACAGAGAGGCCTATTGAGGTTTACACCTTAAAAATAATATCTAACAGTTGTTGATAGTGTTGCACCATAACAAAACTTGCACCTTCTATGTCTCTAACCAAGCATTATCATAAATTACAATGAGGAAGATGGTCCATCCACCTCCACAGCACAGCTTACTTCAGTAAGATGTTGTTCAGCATTGGCCCATGAATAAAAATGAAACTAAGTAGTCCTAGCACTGTGAAATTCAATGTAGTTTTTTGTTTTTGTTTTTGTTTTTGTTTTTGTGTGTGAGTGTGTGTGTGTGTGTGTGTGTGTGTGTGTGTGTGTGTGTGTGTTCCTATAGCTCGCTGTGAAACAGCTGTACAAGGTACACTTAGAGAAACAAATTGAAAGGTCTAATTTAGAAAAGGCTGAAGATGCAAAAGGCAAAAATAGAAATACAGCTGCTGTAACATCAGTTAAAGAGGGACGAGGTGCTCACAGGTGGATGATTTTACTTGTTTGAACAACATAAAAAAATATTAACTACTGTACTGCATTTGTACTTGCAGGAAATAAAGAAGACTTCATGAAAAGAAAGGCATATTGCATTTATTTGACACTGGGGAGGTGATGGGTGAATCAGAAATACGTCAGCGGGGTGGTCAGGATGGTTATCAGGATTGTTCACTGGTTGAGCAGGATGTTGTTCTCCTCTAATTGTGGCAATGGTGTGGAGAATCACACATGCCACAATAATGTCTCATGCCCTTTCTGGAGTGCCCCTGAGCCTACGAAGGCACTGGAGCCGGGCCATGAGCATCCCAATGGTCATCTCTACCCTGGCTGGTATCCTGCAGTGAGCCAAGTTATAACGTTACTGCAAGCTGACCTCAGGATCAGGGTAAGGGGTCAGCAAATAGGGCTGGCAGGGGTACCTTGTTTTCTGTGACGCAAATTTTGCTGAGGTTTGCTGGAACCTACTGTTTATTTATTTATTTATTTCCTTCCTTTTTTCTCCCCAGTTGTACCTGTCCGACTACGCCACTCTTCTCTTCCGAGCTGTCCTGGTTGCTGCTCCACCCCGTCTGCCGATCCGGGGAGGGCTGCAGGCTACCACATGCTTCCTCTGATACATGTGGCGTCACCAGTCGCTTCTCTTCACCTGACACTGAGGAGTTTCGCCAGGTGGACGTAGCAAGTGGGAGGATCACGCTATTCCCCCAGCCCCCCCCCCCGAACAGGCGCCCCAACCGACCAGAGGAGGCGCTAGTGCAGCGACTAGGACACATACCTAAATCCGGCTCCCCACCTGCAGACACGGCCAATTGTGTCTGCAGGGACGTCCGGCCAAGCCGGAGGTAACGCGGGGATTCAAACCGGCGATCCCCATATTGGTAGGCAACAGAATAGATCGCCACGCTACCTGGATGCCCCTGCTGTGGTGATTTTGTGTGCCCCTTCACGAAAATCAAATGCCCATCCTAAGTCATTCAAATATCCGCATATCGTTGGTGTTCTATGCATTTTGGAACAATAGAGCTCTATTTGTGCAAAATGAGTATAAGTATTACACAATGTCAAAAGAACTCATTTTATACTGACAAACGTCAATTGTGAAACCACACATGAGTAATTTGTTATACTCAAACAAATCTAATATTTGGTGTTTCATTGAGCTTTCAACTTAACCATCACTTTGATAAGCATATTGCTTGTGTTATGACTTTATAAT